>NC_051181.1:73174482-73474482 GCF_013339695.2 Rhipicephalus sanguineus
CGTGTCACCAGTCGGTCTACAACCATTACCTTGCCCTAACATCCGTTTGGGCGCGTGGGCATCGATTTGTATGGACCACTTCCTCTGACCTCGGCTGGTAACCGTTGGGCCATCATCGCCGTTGACCATCTAACGCGATCTGCCGAAACCGCTGCCCTCACAGCGGCTACAGCGTGCGATGTTGCCTCCTTCCTGCTACACCGATTCATGCTGCGTCACGGTCCACCCTAGAAGCTTCTTAGCGATCGAGGCCGTGTCTTCTTGTCGGAAGTCGTCGAAGCCATTCTCAAAGAGTGCCATGCTGTTCACCGCAAAACTACTGCTTACAACCCGCAGACGAATGGCCTAACCGAACACTTTAACCACACGCTCGGCGACATGCTCTCAATGTATGTCGCCGCCGATCACACAAATTGGGATGCCATTCTGCCCTTCGTTACCTACGCCTATAATACCGCCCCTCAAAGCACTACTTGTTTTTCACCCTTCTTCCTGTTGTACGGAAGGCACCCGTCGCACACCATTGACACGATACTACCCTACAAGCCGGATCCATCTGAGTGTGCGCCTATTTCTGACACAGCCAGGCTTGCTGAAGAGTGTCGCAAGCTTGCAAAGACCTTTACAACGCACGAACAAGAGCGGCAGAAGAGCCTTCGCAGTGGCACCACCACTTCTGAGTCCACGTTAGTCGCCGGAGCGCTCGTATGGCTCTCGGTCCCTACCACTGCAACTGGCCTCTCTTCAAAACTACTGCCAAAATACGAAGGCCCCTACCGGGTCATCGAGCGCACATCACCGGTCAACTACCTGATCGAACCCATCGAACCAGCTTTGGACATGCGCCGTCGAGGGCGCGACATAGTCAACGTGGAGCGCCTCAAGGCCTACTAACCCACTGATAGTGACAAGCTGTTAGGTCGCCGGACGGCTCCCTTTTAACCATTAAGTTTATTGCAGAGAGTAGTGAAGACAGGACAAGAAGGGACACAGATAGGCGCTATCTTTTGTTTTTTGGACTCAGATCGCACATATTTATAATTTAAAAAGAAAAACTTCAACATGCGCAAGCACAGCTGCGTCTAGGAAAAATAGTTATTTCTTTGACAAGTAGTGTAATGACACACTAACGCAATCTCGGCCAAGATTATGAATACTTGCTGACTCAATAATCAATGTAGTATAGTTTCTTTACTGTTTGGCAAACAGGCAATCGCTGCGTTTCTTTACATTGTTGCAATGTTCCCTGAATCTTTCCTTGAGATGTTGCCCCATTTGCCCTCTGGTCGATTCCACGAAAGATCGAAAAAGGGCGTATATTTGATGTTTCCGATTTTCCTGATAATTTTGTATGTTGTGCACATATGACTGCACAGCACGAAATCGCAGTTCGTTTTCAAAAAAAAAATTTTTTCAACGCAGGAAAATTCGACAAGTGTCGCCGGTTGACGACGACCATTTTACGAAGAGTGCGTTTTCGTAAATTCGCAATCATGCTGGCAGCCACTGAAGCTATATATTACAAATATCTTTCTTTTTGGCGGAAGTAGAAGTAAAGAGGAAATAGCTCTTATCATTTCATGGAATTCTGAGTAAATTATGTATTTTTAAAAATTCACGAAAAACGCTGCGTTTTTGAAAATCGGTCAAATTTGGGACGCTATGGCTACTTCTGTGAACATCTTAGCTTGTTCATATTTGCAGTATGAATAGGCCTTTATGTGAATAATGAACCTCTGCATTTGTATTTCTCTAATAATTTTCAAAGTAATAAATTTTCATGCTCGAAACACCAAAAAGAGAAAAGTGCTCCTCAATTCGAAAATCTATAATAAAAAAAACCCAATCTCAATTTTGTTCAAAGTCCCCCAAAATGTTCTCAAAGGACTGCAGAATGATATTATGAAAAAACATGTTGCATCATTTTTATTAGAACAAAAGCAGAAAATGTCAAACATTGTGTTTCCAGAGCGTAGTGGCCACTGCGTAAAGGACATCTCTAGTAACAAGAAAATACAGTAACACGTCTTTTTTCTTCTCTGAGCTTCGCTAAACAGCAGTAATGATCTATTGTTGTAAAGTGGGAACTGTTTTGTAAAGAAAAAAAAATCGTTCCAATTAAATGCATTCGCGTGGTTTGCGACTTCACGCCAGTGTTAGACATCCCTCAGTCCACAGTATGCACTTTCAGTTGTAGCCTCCTTTTCTTTCATCTATTTCAGTTAAGTATAATTCATATCTTGAGTGCTAAAGAACGCATTCCCTCCATGCGTCTCTTATGATGATGTGCTGGGCCAGAATTGAGAGATTGGTATAAAAGCCAAGGTCTCTTCATGAATGGAAATGAATTTCCGGAGAGCGGTCGCCAAGAGGTGTGGTTTTTGTTGGCCCAAATATGTACGTTGTCAAACCTTATGTGATCAATGCAGAGTTTAAAAAGAATCGATTACGTGAAGATTGGTGGCAGCAGTTCTGGCCACGGACAAAACACGTTTTGTTTGCATTGCATCTGCTTTGTTTTGCACATCCTTCTTTCTCTTGAAGCAGTGCTGGCAGATCTGGTTTCCCTCTTGAATTGAGCGCGCATCCTTCTTCATGACCCTCCGCAAAAGAGTCTCGATCCGATATCTTCTACGTAACGAAAATTCCGCTGCAGCGGAATTTTCTTTTTGTGCACCATGAGGCAGTCCGTACAAAATCTCGGCCATGGCTATAACGCCTACCCATAGCCACCTTCAGAGCGTAGGATAGCGATCGCATCAAAGTGAAGCACAATTTGGATGCTTAACTTCTATTCCAGGTGGTGTTTGGCTGACTGGCACAGCCGTACTCTTTGCTGTCGTCTGCTCAGGCGGGCGTCCATCGCGCCGCCCTTTGCACCTGTCCGCCTAACGCATGCTACTCCGTTTACACGAGTGCTTGTAGCGCGGGCCACTCGATCCGCCACACGATCCGCACGGTGCGGATCCAGAGACCGGGCGGGAGAGCGACGAGCGGTGAAAAATGTATCGTGTAACCAACGCAATCGACACCCCAGCTTTTTCTCGTGCATAGCGACAAAGCCTGGCAAACAATGTGCGGCTGCTGTGCTTAGGTTGCACTGCGGTACTCGCCGTTCACCACTGCCGCCATTTGCGATTTCTCACATTGTTACAATGCATGACTCAGCTACACATATTTCGCGTTTAGCTTCGTTACTTTTATATAAGCGCATTTACTAAAAAAAAATTATCCAGAGGAATGAAAATGTCCGTGCTGCCCGTCGACGAGGAATGTAAGTGGTGTCGCAAATGCATTTAATTGGAACGATCTTTTTTTTTTCTTTACAAAACAGTTCCCACTTTACAACAATAGATCATTACCGCTGTTTAGCGAAGTTCAGAGAAGAAAAAAGACGTGTTACTGTATATTCTTGTTACTAGAGATGTCCTTTACGCAGTGGCCACTACGCTCTGGAAACACAATGTTTGACATTTTCTGCTTTTGTTCTAATAAAAATGATGCAACATGTTTTTTCATAATATCATTTTGCAGTCCTTTGAGAACATTTTGGGGGACTTTGAACAAAATTGAGATTGGGTTTTTTTTATTATTGATTTTTGAATGGAGGAGCACTTTTCTCTTTTTGGTGTTTCGAGCATGAAAATTTACTACTTTGAAAATTATTAGAGAAATACAAATGCAGAGGTTCATTATTCACATAAAGGCCTATTCATACTGCAAATATGAGCAAGCTAAGATGTTCACATAAGTAGCCATAGCGTCCCAAATTTGACTAATTTTCAAAAACGCAGCGTTTTTCGTGAATTTTTAAAAATACATAATTTGCTCAGAAGTATATGAAATGATAAGAGCTATTTCCTCTTTACTTCTACTTCCGCTAAAAAGAAAGATATTTGTAATATATAGCTTGAGTAGCTGTCAGCATGGTTCCGAAGTTACGAAAACGCATTCTTCGTAAAATGGTCGTCGTCAACCGGCGACACTTGTCGAATTCTGCTGTGTTGGAAAAAAATTTGATTTGAAAACAAACTGCGATTTCGTGCTGTGCAATCATATGTGCACAACATACAAAATTATCAAGAAAATCGGAAACATCAAATATACACCCTTTTTCGATCTTTCGTGGAATCGACCCTCTATAATGCTTACCCCATGATAGGAGTATCTGATAAACGGCACCTTATATGCAGGGCACGTAACGTGTCCTGTGATTCTTATTGCAGCCAAGCCTCTCCTCTGAGTGTATGGGTTGCTGCTTTTCCATAGTTTAGCATGCTTATTTGAGGCCATGAACATTATGCTGATGATCCCGAGCACCAACCGTTTTTATATTGTTGAATATTCCGTGCAGATATGGCATCGTGGCATACATTTTTCGGCCATCAAGATTTGGCTTTTTTTTTTGGCTTGGCAACTGGAAGGTGGTTTTCTGGGTAGGGCATATGCAAACGATACAGCAAGGTGAACAGGATATCCTGCTTGTGTCAGTGGAGTTCTTTGGAAATTAAGGCTTGTCCACAAGTAATAGGAACAGAAATTTTACTGCGTTAGCGAGCCACAGTGGCATAGGCAGAAATTCATTTCGGGGAAGAGGGCGAGTGGGGGCATGGGCCTGGTCTGCTACCCCCTCGCTACGCCACTGTCCAAGCAGTGTCAGACAATGCACCTTTCCACCATTATTGAGTGGGAGAAACTAAGAGGCAGCAATGGCTTGTTTCCCATCAGTTCGTATAACTAGCTCATGCACTTTTTATGCAAATGAAATTGTACATTCAGGAACCTGATATGGTACAATCCTTGCCCGGATGCTCGTGGGTAAGCACCAGTGGGTGTTAGTAATCATGTGCCAGTGTTAATATGTTAGTGGCTTCAGATTCGAAAGAACCTTTGTGGTATTTAATAAAGAAAGACGCAGTCATCCTCATATCTAAAACATTTTAAAAATTTATGTGCTTGCATATTGTAGTAAATAATCATGTTCCTATTTCTTGTGGACGAGGCTTGATTTCAAGAACTCGCTGGATGCAAGCAGGATATCCTGCTCCCCTTGCTGTATTGGCTGCAGAAGCCCTACTAAACAAACACCTTCCAGCTGCCAGGCCAAAGAAATGGCTAATCGTGATGGCCAAAATATGTTTGCCACTATGTCATACCTGCACGGGATATCCGACAATATAAGAACGGTTGGTGCTCGAGCAATCATCAGCATAGTGTTCACGGCCTCAAATAAGCGTGCTAAACTATGAAAATGTTGCAACCCAGACACTCACTTGGCTGCAATAGGAATCACAGGACACATTATGTGCTCTGTAAGGAAGGCATCGTTTATCAGATGATGGGATAAGCATTATGTGGGGCAAATGGGGCAGTGTATCAAAGAAAGGCTCAGGGAAGACTGAAACATAAAGAAAGGCAGTGATGACTGGTTAGCTGAACACTGGAGCATGTGTGGTTGCTTCCCACTTTTTGATGAGAGTTTCATCGTGCGTATGCACAGCAACGAAACTACTACATTAAAATTGAGTCGGCAACTATTAATAATCTTGGCTGAGATTGCATTAGTGTGCCTTCACTATCTTTAACAAAGAAATAATTATTTTTCTTCGATGGAGCTGTGCCTGCGCACGCCCAATTTTTTTTTTTCATGGCAGCACCACACAGTTTCACCGCAGTTTCATGGCAGCACAAACAACACAGATGTTCGATGGAAGATGGAGGAGGCTTGAAGAGACGAAAAAAATCTCCAAACGGTATGTCACTGCAGCCAACTCTTGTACGAGTAGACTTGCCTTCATCAAGATGGCAACATCAAGAATTAACAGTTGCTCCCTTTATGAAGACAACTCCAAGTTTCAAAACGTTGGCTCTGGCGACATCCCATGTTCAAAGATTACAAGTTCAACAATGCAAACTATTCGACGTTCCATGTTCAAGGAATGCAAACTAAATAATATGCATTGCACTGAAGTGCAGAAGGTACGTTTCTCACTCCTAAGCTAAAGGCCAGTATATGCTGTATATCAATAGACCTTATGCAAAATTGCTGCCATCTGTTGGAGGTTTGACGAAGCTAACGATTCGGCGCCATGTTGGAGGCTTGTGCCCGAATTCTACTGCTGTCGCCGCTATCACTTCTTGCTTGTATCCGCTTTGGTAGTCGGCAATCAGGGCATAAAAATGTCAGGCGGGCCTGTACACGTTACCGGCATTTCCTAGTTTTTACGTTGACGGTTATTACGTGTAAAGAACCGCCTCACAGCGAGAAGAAGGTACAAGTTTGACACTGCGAGTCACGTGCAGGCCTGTCGTTGTCGATAATGAAGCTCTGCGCTAGGTTACAAATTGGCCTGTCTGTTTTCAGTGTAGCGAATAAAGCGTTGTTAGCTATCTGAATATCATGCTTGTATAATGTAGGATGGTTGGGAAGAGGCTTTATTTAGCGCGGCTAGGCGCAGCGATGACGGTAAGAAAGTGCAGTTGACCCAATTCAAAGCATATTTCATGAGGGACAGCCTATGTCGAGCCGACGTAGTGTCCATCTAATTTTAAATAAAACGTTGTCCTCTTTTTATCTTTGAAATAATATTATTTCGCTGTTGTAGTCATCCGACCTATGTTATGTACAGAATTACCGCGCGATTAAAATGCAGAAAATTGCGCATCTCATGCACGTGGAAAGTGAACATGAAAAGTGTAGTGTCTCCTAGAAGTAGATGCCGATCAGCTGGTATTTTATTGAATATCCTTCCGATATGTGATCCTATATAACAGGAAACGCCAAGAATATTCGTGTTCACATTGTCGCTTTAGGGGCCTACTGGTGCTTTACAATTTAAACCCGTTGCGGCAAGGCAGTTTTGCTTCGCCGACTGAGACCGCCTCAGCGCGTAACCAGCGGTAGCGCACCCACGGTAGAATGTGGCACATTTCCCGGAACAGCATTTTATTTAGTTTCATAAGAAAAGTACCACGCACTTGAAGCACCTGTTAACATTTCATAGCAAACTGGAGTGTACAGAGGATTTTTCCAAAGGGGGATCAGCTTTTGGGAGAACCTGATTTGCTCTTCCTGGGGTATAAGTTAAACAAAAAAAAGTAAGGGGTGGGGGCGGTCAGGACATCCGGGCAACCCGTCTGAACCTGGCAGTGATACCACATGAAATGCTTCAAAAATACGCATAGTGAAGAAATACGCACGCAAAGCATCCCACCAGACGCTACCTTGTTAAACTCCACCATCGAAAACAAACTACAAACAACACGCTCCAGCACAATCGGTCCGTCCGCTGCAAATCAATGACGCGCACGAGCTATCTGTCTAACATGTAATTGTTATCGCAATTTAATAAACAAGCTAATATCAACAGCAGCGCAGGCATGCGCGAGTAGCCGCGATGCAGCTTTGAAGCTCGTACACGAAGCGGGTTTGTGCCTGCAGCAAGCACACAGTGCGAAAACTTTCTTGTTCTGGCATGACATGAAAGAGTGTTCTCTGATGAGTTCCGATGCTGTCACATACCGCATATATTAACGGAGAACGGAAACACGGCGTTAGTCGTAAGCAGTAACCGAAGCAACGGAACGATCTGCTGATTCTTGTCGGCCACGAGGAAATGTACTAACATGGAGGCTTGTTTCCTGCAAACCTTCTTTCAGCATCCCAATTTCCTCAATCTCAGCAACACAGCACTCGAAAATATGTTGGCATTTTCGTTCTTATCAGCCGCCACACGTTGATATGTACGCTCCTTGTCTACATGCGGAACGCGCTTAGCCTTCAACATGGCGGAAATGCACACAGCGGCCGCTAGATGGCAGCAGATTTTGCATAAGGTCTATAGGTGCTATGTGTCCAAACTGTCGCAATCTAGTGATGAAAAGAAATGCCTACCACTCATTATGGCTTGCCCGGGCTTGCAGGAAGTATGCTCCTATCTTGTACTGCAATCTGTCCTCTGTGTCGGTGCCATGAACAGCTCTCATCGCTGATACATGCATAATAGATACCACAAGGAAATGTTGATTTTCACTCAAGACAAACCCAACCACACACAGATAGTGAGTACCAAACATGTCTTCAGGCAAGTCTATATTCATATATTAAAGAGATCGATCCTTGAATGAAGGGATCAGGGTGCAATAAGAACAGGTATTAGTGGACATGCCACTTGCAGACTATTGAAAGAGTGCCATTGCGTGTTCAACATTCACACATGTACACAGTAAGCAATCAGTCATGGGCACGTTACCAGTAAAATGTAACAGTGTTACAGTTACCTAAGCCAAAAAAGTGGGATAGGTTTCAAACAGGAGAAAGTCCCTCAGACAGGCTGGCCGACGTTTCCATAGGGGGACCTATCTTTATCGAAGGCACCTTGTCATCCTTGGCGTGTTAGTTTTAAAGGGTTAGTGTTGACGTCATGTCTAGCGGTGGTGCTTGTCGCTGTTGGTAATTGCTGCCTGGAAAGAGAAAACTAGAGAGAGGAGTGTAGCCCTTGCCACATCATTTCAAGAAAGTTTGCAACGGCGCTCAGGCCTCTCATCTCAGAAGTAAGGGGAGCTGCAAAGAAGGAAAAAAAAGCAAGAAAAAAAGAGAGAAAAAAAAGAGAAAAAATGGAAAGGGGGGGGATCTACTGAGCGAGAGCCGTCAAAGGCAAAAAAAAAAAAAAAGAGTGGAGTATGAAAGCCACTTGGAAAGGGTGCAGAAGGGTGGCACGTCTAGCCCTCACAAAGGGCTGCAGAAGATGGTGGGTAAGGCAACTACAGGCGGGGAAAGCGGGCGGCGTACTTTTAAAAGCCCACATGTGGAATTTAAGTGATATTGAGAGGGGTGTCTGAAAAACACGTGCTTGATGGGTGAAGTCATTGGCTCTGTTAAAGTAACTGTTACAGTTACAGTTACAGAGTTTCCAAAAGTAACCTGTTACAGTTACAGTTACTGTGACAAGTAACGTCGTTACTTTGTTGGAGTTACTGTGACGAAGTAACGTCGCTACTTTTCCGTTACTGTATAAAATAAATAATAGATTACAAACCAAACGATAGAATTCATTTATTAAATATGTACATAGGCATGCGGGCAGTCAAAATTGCACGTGGTGAAACCCTAGACGAAGTAAACCTAATAGGGGGCCAAACACAAGCATTTGTTGTGTACACCTCATTTTGTTGCATCAATTTTGTTGTTCATGCACCGTTGGTGAAAAAGGGAATTTATTTGCAAATAATAATAACAAATGTCCTCTGATACTCAAAACGGAAAATGTGGTTGATGCACTAGAACGACAGCAGTATCATAGGATGTTTATTAACGACACCCAGAAGCGCATGCGAATAGCAACGGAGAGTGTGTGACGAATGAAGACGACGTCCATTGTGTCTGTTCCATATATATGTTCAAGGTGTATCAGACCCTGTTCGGTTAGCTTTGCGTCCGCTGGGCATACAAACCGTTTCTAAGTCCCGTTATACTCTGGGGCATGTGTTCGCGAAACCCAAAGATTGCACACCTGCAGACGATCAGAGTAGGGTGATATACAAGCCCGATGCGGGCATTGCGACGCGACTTGCATTGGCGAAACGGGAAGGAAAGAATCAACGAGGCTTAAAGAAGGCAAACGGGATGTTGTTAAAGCAACTCATGCAATGCATTCTAAGACGGAGCTTGTTTAACACTTCCGGAGAACAGGGCATAGCTTTGACGTAAACACTGTGACGATGCTGGCTCATGAACGAAGGTGAGGGGAAGAAACTCCTGGAATCGCGGTTCATTCGCCGCGACGCGTCGGCTTGCAATATAGTTACTGTATATGGCACCTTTAGGAGCCATGTCGTAGCATATACAGTAACTATAGTCGGATACAACTTAAGGAGTCAGGAGAGACTAAAGAAAAGAAATAGTCCCGCTCATGCACGCGCCGATGTTCTCCAAAGGCGAAGCCACCGCCATCCCGCTCATGATGTCCGTCCCGAGTGCGCGCCCATTGGTGCAGGCTTGTGTTCATCTGCCTTTGAGGAGAAAATGCCGCTGACTTTTAAAGTTGTATCCGACTATAACATGCAACAACCACATTCCCCTACTGGTTTACACGGACGTATGGGACACTGGTCGATCTCCGCAAACTTTTTTCTTTCTTTCCTTTTCTTTTTCTTGTTGCCAGTGTATACTGAGGATGTCACATGCATAGGAGGCGAAACGTCCATGTGATTTTGTTAATAATTGTTGTATTAAGTTGGAGTAAACCTTTTACAATTAGTTTCAAAGAGGTTTTGAAAAATTACTTAGTTCACGGTATTTGTGCCTCTCAACCATTTCGCGCTCTGCTGCTTTCTAGCCGTCAGTCAAACACGATTATTGCGCAGCCTCGGACGAAGGAGAATATAAACTTGGCGTCGTGATGTTCCACCGGTACACCAAGAACCGAGCTAGAAGCTCAAGTGACAAAAAGGATATATATACGCCGGAAAAAAAAAACTACTTGAATTTAGCAAGTTGTTCAGTTCCAACATGATTGACTTACGACATGTAGTTTACAAGTAAACTTAAGTTGTGTTAAAGACTGACTGCTGACCTCGGTCTTCTGCAGGGTAGATAATTCTCTAAGCGACCTCCACCCCTAAATTGGTAGGGGAGCCGTGCTGTGGAAAGATGAAAGGTGGAGAGGATATGGGAAAGTAACTGTAACGGTATTTCCCATTACAGTTACTCTGTAAAAAAGTAACAGTGTTACCGTTACAAGTTCCTATAAATTAAAAGTAACTAGTTACAGTTACAAGTTACCGAAAAAAGTAACTCGTTACCGGTAACGCGTTACTAGTAACTAGTTATTGCCCAAGACTTTAAGGAATACCCGAAACATGCACATAGCCCTATGGGCGATCCACATGAAAATAACGATATGCACACTTTTATCGAAATATTAAAAAAATGAAAGAGTGTGCGTGGTCCATGTGCACTTGGTGTGAGGTGGGAATGAGCCATGCATATTGTATTGCATCATGAATGTAAGCCATTCAGGGAACAAACTTTTGGTTCTCTAAAGCGAATTCCCGTGTAGTTTGTCTTGTAGAGTTGAGCTGTCAATTTGATTTCATTTTAAGTTATGTAAGGCCTTCACAAAACCGATAATATTTTCCAACTTTCTGTGAACTTCTGGAAACATATATGAGAATTGAGATCTTTTTCTTTTAATTTATGACCTTACAAAGCTCAATAAACCCTAAATCACTGCATACTAAACCTTGGTTATGCATTTAAGTAGTAAGACAGCAATATTGGTACTATGCTGAGTAAAAAAAAAGCGTGAAAATACAATAACTTAAAGCACCACACAATAAAGCAACATTCTCGCAACATGAGCACAATCTAAGTTATTTGTGATAGAGAACCTCGTGTGCTTAAAGATGCTAAGAAAAAATATATAATGGCAGAACACGAGCTCACGCATATTTTCTCAAACACACAATATTGAAACAAAGAGTAGCATGTGTTAGCTTAATTAACCTAATTGAATTGACATATTCGTCCACTAACACTATTTGATATAAACATGTGCTTCTTCACATTAAGTACACATTTGTTGGAGTGTGCACTTAGTACCAGTACGTAACATAATTCACTCAAATACATTACTTCGAGTGAGCTCCTTTAAAACATTTATGAGGCAGCTAGGTTAAAATCCTAACCACAAAACAACTGCATGGATTTCTGGCGAAGAGCTCGGGGACGCAACCACGAAAACATATCCATCATCGTGTGCGCGTGTCAGGGCTGTGTGTTTTGCTATCACGTCAGGGGCGTAGCCAGAAATTTTTTTCGGGGGGGGGTTCAACCATACTTTATGTATGTTCGTGCGTGCGTTTGTATGTGTGCGTGCCTATATACGCAAGCAAAACTGAAAAATTTCGGGGGGGGGGGGGGTTGGACCCCCCCAACCCCCCCCTTGGCTACGCCCCTGTATCACGTCCCCAGTCTTGTGATAATTTTGCGTGTTATTGCCGAGTTTGGTGAACTCTCGCATCACCACAGTGAAAACATTATGGGACGACCCCATGTGTTTAAAAGCACACACTTTCTAACGGCGACAAGGGATTCTAGAAACACTCTCAAGCGATGATCTCGTACAGTAAACAGTCAAGGAATAACAGCACAACGACACGAGGCCTGCATGATCGAAGCATAAGATTGCGTAGCGCAATGCGCATCCTTCAAACATGTCATTTATGGTGGTGTATATAAGTGCACCCAAAGCACAAAACATACCTGCCTATCGGGTATCTGTTGATCATCCTCGCTGTGCCAACACGACGGTTCCTGCAAACAGTTGTCATGCAATGAAGTAACAGAGTTACGTAGTTCAGCGACCTTCTTCAACTTACCCAAGTTTGGCATTGACACTCTTCACAGTCGCTCGTCAAAAGGCTCAAGCTTCCGCTCCTGTGGAACCGCGGTCGCCGCTTGTCAAAACACTCGGACGCGGATTGTCTTCGGAAGTACACTCGATCACTCGATCAACGTGAGTAATCGATGAACGAAGCAAGAAAGCACTTTTGAGCGCGGACACAAAGCTGTGCGTCCCGTGAGGCTGTGTTGAGTGGCAACGAACAACGACCATCATCCGCCACTGGATCAAGGCAGGAGAACGCCCCAACACGCGGAAAATGCCCAGTCGACGAATGTCGCGTACGATAAGCACGCAATAAACGCACACAATACACGATAAACATGTAAGCGCGGCACACATATGAAGCTGGCGGCGGCGCCGGCGGCGCTCCGGCAGTACAACGAGACCTGTTGCAACTGTTAGCTTACAGTCTAAACCAAAAAGAATGTAGGTGGCAGAAGTGTCGTCATATGCTACAGGTCATATTTTTTATTAAAAATTTGTGGCTTTTCACACAGGCCAAAGTCAGGGAGGCGCGGCTGTATCTTGAATTCACCGGCCGCATTCGGCGCCAGCACAGAAACACTACGCGACGTCAACGTGGACTTCGAACTTTGAGCACGCTCGCTCGGCGCTGTTGCTAGAAGTTTCTCTCTCGCTTCTCGCCGCGGCGCCGATTTCAATTCCTGCATAAAACAACGGACCCTGTATATATAAACGTTGCGTTCGCTCGAGCCATTTTCGCGTCGGGCTCCATATAAGCGTTGCGTCCGCTCGAGCCATTTTCGCGTCGGGCTCCATATAAGCGTTGCGTCCGCTCGCGGCCGCATATAGCGGGCCCAATCCGTCACCGCAGAATTTGTCACGCTTAATGGCGATTGAAGGGCCGCTTATATGCAGTACCTTGTGGTGGAATAAAAATGGGCCGTTTATGTGCCGGACGTTATACGGTATTTGAATAAGAGTGCATAATAAATTACGACATGACCGCTTTTGTCTCTCAACCTACCGAGCTCTCACTCTGTAACAGTAATTACAGAAGAATAAATTAACTGTAATTACTATAGCAGAGAGGGATTCCTATACACGTACGCTAATTGCATGCACAAAAACAAAACAGCAAAAAGAAAAGAGATCCTGCATGACATCTTAAAAACGTCCAGAAAACGTCTTTTCAAGACAATACAATGGGATATTTTAGACATCCAGCAATCCCTTTTGTAGAATGGGATTTTTTGCGACGCTTTTAAGACGTTTTCTTGATGGTCTTAAAAACGGATTCTAGCAGGACATTAGACGATGTATAGGATGTTTTCTAGACCTTTAGCTTATATTCCGTGACATCTTCTGGACGTTTTTATTGTCTCGAATAAACGCTTATAAAACGTAAATTACCCGTTTTGTGCTACCTGGGTTGTTGCCACAGCAATGGGGCATACAACACTTTTGTGGCATTGCAGGTCACTTACCGTCGAACTCGCGCACAAACAAAAGCAGCACACCACAAATTCGAAGTGACCGACGGTACTCATAGACTAATATGAGGAAGCGCCGCCAAGCAGAGCGTGCAGCCCCGGGTGGAAATGATTCCCATTCCCAGCTGCGTTATGAAACCTGGAAATCTTCCCAGGCTGGAAATTTTCCCAGCTGGAAATGGAACAATTTCCTGCCTAGAAAAATTTCCAGGTTCCAGAACCCAGCTGGGAATAGAAATATTTCCAGCTACCAATGGAAGCATTCCCAGCTGGAAATGGAAGAATTTCCAGATTTCATCTCGCTGCTATCACATGCGTCTTAGCATGGTTCCTACAGGACCTGTTCGCCCAGTGAACTGCTCACAGTCAAAGAACATGGTGAAATTAACAGCATTTATTTGAACGCTTGTAGCAAGTGTTGGAACATATCTCTAGATGTGGAATGAGTTTGCTCATATCCTTGTACACCACCTGAAAAAAAGTACTTATACATAGTGAGTGAACATCAAAGCCACAATTACCCACAAAACGCAATTCTAGCAAAAGTATAGTTATACCAAATCACATGAGCAGCACCAATAAAGCTTTCAGAAACAGTACCACAACACACAATCAATGCAGTGCGAAAAACAAAAGTTAGCAAGATCTGATGAGCACTGCGGTTTATACTGTAGTTGCTATGTAACTCTTATTTATATCGACCTTACACTACTCCGAATAGACGTCCAATGAATTCACTGGAACATATGTAATTATTGGCGTGTGTTGCATAGACGCATGCGCACCAGTAGATACAAGCATTGCAAGGCACAGGGCTATTGGAGACAAAGGCTTGCTTACACAATCCGGCCTGTAGTTCGCTTCGCGCATATATAAACATTACAACAGCCCGTTAACATGACACCGTGATAACGAAGCCCACAAACATTCGGGACAAACGTTCACTTGCACTTGAAATATATGAGTGCAACTTACCTCCATATAGGCTCCCCAAGCATCGCGTAGTGGCGCTGCTGCTCTTGACAGGCAGCGCCATCTATGGCATAAAAATAGAAACTGGGGGCAAACGACACGTGTTTTCCCTTTTCTCCAACGCGCTGCCGCTCGCTTCTGTGCACATGCAGAGCTCTCGCGGCCCCTCACAATGTACCGCCTGCAGTGCGGCTTCAAAATGATCTTCAAGCTTTACTGGCACTTCCGAAAAGCGAACTTGATAAAAGGAGAAAGGCTCGTCAATCACGTTTACGGTGAAGAGCAGACGATCGGCGACAAGACGCCCGACTCAAAACGAAATGCATTTCCCAAGTCGCCATTACACCATGTACGACGTATACCTCGAGGTAAGTCTCATTCTGTCATGTTAAAGATGCGTAATGGTCCATAAGCACTCCGAAATAAAGCCGTGTACGCTATCGATGTTCTGGGTTGTGGACTATGAATCATATTACTGTTGTTTTGATATGGCATGCTTGCAGTTGCAGCCGCGTACTTTCGTGAACAAACGTTTGCGGCGTGTGAAAAAAAGAAATTATACGGCCGTGACACCTTTTTCCTGAGAAGGTTAGAGTCAAGTCCTCCGTGCCGCTTGAGCATCACCCGCCGATTAAGACGCGAGGCAGCTAGTTGAGCTTTAACAACTGCGAAGCAATAAGATGAACTGCTCGCCCTGTTTTTTCGGCTTTCGCGTCATGCTTGCGCTCTCTTTTTCCGAGGATATCGAGTTTACAGGCGCATACGACCTGCTGCGCGAACGCGGCTACAAAATCACACGAAGTCAGAAGGTGGCTACTGCAAGATGCAATTGCAAAGCATGTATTAAGTGCCAGTTATATTTAGCGGCTTAAGTGTACATCACCCTAATAAAGTGACAAAACAAAGCAAACCAGCAGAACGATGTCAAAGTTTGCTGAAGATGCACAGACGTCCATTCCGGCATCAAAAAGCAGCATTCCCGACGCGTAAATTGCAGTCGCCGAACTTTTGACAATTAGCCGAGTTCAGTTGCATTCAACCAACCGCGCAACGCTAACGGGATAATGCGAGTGTGAACGTTCAACAACGACGGGTAGGTCTCACGAGCACGGGAAATCAAAACACAATGTTGTTTCACCTAAAACCGTAACTGGACTTTCACAATGCGAGAAGACAGCGAGCAATCATTACTGTAGTCGCTGCGTGCATGCGCCGCGTTAGGTACTGATTCAGGTAGTCGAAACGAACGAAAGCGATGAACTGAGACAGCCAAAACAGAAGGCGAGACAGCGCTGTCAACTAGGACATACTTGATTTTCCTTACTGCGGTGATCCACGCTTGACGCCTTTATTTCTCGTGCGACATGCCCAGGAACCGATACAGTTTCACACGTTGATCGCGTGCCTTGGTGTTGTCTGCACTGTTGTGGCAGGTCACGACACAGCAATACTTCGGACCTCGCTTCCGCGGGGTCGCTTCTGCCAAAGCGGGTATGCAGCTTCGCAAAGGAAGCCTCACGGTTCAGCGGTCCAAGCTGTCGGCACTGCACCCCTGTTCTCCGCATTGACTGAGCAATGCACGCGCGCGCGTGTTCCCGCTGCCGACAAACAGGCTGAGTCGGCTGCGCCTGCACCCAGTTTCGTCAGAGCTTCTCTGCAGAGCCGCAGCGCGGCGCTGTCGCCGCGCCTTAAACTTGAGCTTGGGTTCCCTATGGAACAGAGCTGAGAAAATCGCTGCGCCTTGATCGGCGCTGGTGTATCCAAGACATCGCACACAGTACAGCAATAAAAACCGCTCGAACATGCTGGTTATCACTCGTAACACTTTCCAGAGATAAACCTGACCAAAAATAACTATTCCATGTAACTATCACACAGATATTCATCAAGGAAACTCACTAGACTAGCGAACACCGAGCACACACACGCACAGATGTCACCACGACTAGCCACGATGGGATGTACGAAACTGCGGCTGACTGCGGCGACCTAATGATTTATGCGGTCTATCGGACCGCTGTCCTCATTAGTGTCAAGTTAAAAAAAAAGAATACAAGTTTTGTACGCTGGATTTATAATACAGAGTAGGTTATTATTTAGGATTAACGTCATAAATCACGGAGAAATGATACGAGAATAGAGCTACTGAGATGGCAACAAACATCGCGGCAGTGCGGCGTTTTTCACGGCCGCGGCATTGGACAGAGCAAGTAAGCAAAGTTCACTACTATTCAATTGTGGAAGTCAATGGCGAATGTTGAAAATAAGGCTACTTTCCACAAGGAAGTAACTACTATTGTTTAAACACTAGCTATTGGCGCAACGGCCCAGTGAGTAACTGAGTAAGCACCTGGTTTGTAATGCCGTGTCGACCGGGTGTAACATATGTAATGCCGTGTCGACTGGGCGCACGACTGCTGAAAAGGTCAAATAAAAGTGCGTTTTACCCCAGCCATATAGATTTTCTTAATATTTTTTCAACCCAGCCGTACGGGGCGCGGAAGATCACGGTTGTAAAATGTATCCTATGTGCCACATTATGAATATTCAAAGTAAGTGGTTCTGAGCCATGGATGTATCGGGGACCCGTTGAATACTGGTTTAGGTGCGAGGAAACCCAGCGGAACTCAAAAACAAGGACGACAGAAGCAGGCACATTCAAGCACACACGATCGCCTGCACACACCATCGCATGCTTGAATGTGCCTTCTTCTCTCGTCCTTGTTTTTGAGTTTCGCTGGTTTTCTTCGCACTTAAACATGAACCAACCGGCCCAGCTTTTCACGCTTCTGTTGTATACTGGTGAAGCTGATGGGGAACCTCTTGCAGTCAAAGGAAGACGGGGGGGAGGGAGGTTATAGGCAATATGCAGCATGTGAAATAGGTGCCTTTTATTTCTACGTGGCAAAGAATGGTCAGGCAAAGTGCCACGTCAACTCGATCTCAACAACTTGTCAATACGTTGTGTAGTCTGCAGCAACATTCAACCTCTTTATCGAGATGTTTGCTTTTCAAATATGCAAGCCTGGAAAAATCATGCTCGCATATGTAGAAAACTTCAACACAATCTTTACAGCCACCTCATGAAGGAGAAACATAAGTCAGCTCCGTCGCAATGCAAGCATGTAATGCGGTGAAGCATAACCAGAAGAGGCCGCTGTCACAGGACATTGTGTGCCTTCAAAAAACGCTTCTTTTTGCAAGCTTAGTTTTGCAGACCCCCAAAAATGACCTCGCGGACCCTGCATTGAGAACTATTGTATTAAGTCATGTCTAAATCCACGGTCTGAATTATACACTTAATCTGCTGTAACTTGTATGTAGAGCAATCTTTGGGCAGCTGGAATTCCCTTTGTCAACTATAACACTACCACGACCTTAGCTCGTCATCAGCATTCGCCACGTTTTTGCTAATGACGACCTGTGCTCGTCATGGGTTGTCATCAAAGTTCTTAGACGCCTCTGACGAGCCCACCTCGAAAAATGATGTTTTCCTATTTAAAACATAGATCGCAGCACCGGTTCCATGATGGGCGCTTTTATTGAATAGAGAGTTTGCAGACTAAATGGCGCATTTCGCTCCTCCCGTTTCCCGCGCGTCATAAACGACCATGGCCACATCCCTGCGGCGTTCTCGCGCCGGATTTTTTTTTTTTTTTTTTGCGAGTGATGACGAGGTTTGTGTGGTGATCGCTTCTTCAAGTGAAGATAGTGATGACGTTCTCACGGACAGTGACTCTAAAGCGTTAAAAATGTAATTCAGAATACACCTCAAATGCCCCAGTTATGGGCGTATTACATGCTGTGAAATATGACCAATAAAGCATCTTTATCTGCCGTAAAATGTTCTCGCAAATATTTTTTTTTTTTTGATGCGAAGCAGCTTTTGCGCTGGCCTTTGTCCGTAGTTCCATTGGCGACCGTCCGCTTTCTAAAACCTACCATAGCCATGTGTAACATATTGAGCGCGCGCTCGCGCCAAGGAGAAGTCTTCTTCGTCTTGTTCTTCGACCGCCTTGATAATGATACGTGCAGAGCCCTTTAGGGGCCCGGGCTGCCGCATGCTGTTCTAGCTTGGCGTAATGCAGAAAAAAGCACGTGTGCTAGCACGCGCTAGCGCCTTCGGGCCTGTGTAAAGGGCTGGGTAAGACGCTGTGGCCTCCCCCCCCCTCACACTCTCTCAGCAATCATGTGATGGCGTCGGCGAAAGACATTCTGCAGACGCGCGATGAACCTACTCGTTGTATCCTAGTCAGAGCGCGCTGGCACGCGCTGGCACGAGCTAGCGCGTTCGTGCCTGTGTAGGGGCTGGGTAAGACGCTGTGGCCTCTCCCCCTTACACTCTCTCAGCAATCACGTGATGGCGTCAGGGAACGATATTCTGCAGACGCGCGACGAACCCGCGCGGCGTGCTCCAACAAGAGTTCGGGACGAGTAACAGCAACAGCAACTACAGTGAATTCCTGGTGTGCTCCACATGCAAGGACGCGTTAACATCGGGCAAGGTGCCCGTGATGAACGCAACTTTAAGTCGACCCATGCGCTCCTTCGCATCCCCACATGGTTCCCTTTAGTGGGAGATGGTGAAATCTTTTGTCTTGAGCATGTTAGGGAAGCATTTGACGTCATAAAAAATTGACAATGTTGAAACAGTTTTTCGTCATTTAATCGGTTAAGCAAAGTTTACTCTCTCGCTCTCTCTCTGCGTAGATCTTTCTCATCCATTCATTCATGCATTCATTGCTATGGCTATCAGTGCTTGTTTCGGCGTAATCTGCCCCTTGCTTGGTGACAAATTCGCAGCAGATGCTTGAACGGCGTCATTCCAAGCACTTTCCTTAGTTTGTAGTGGTTTTCTTAAAGGATAAAATGAAAATTCAATCAACGTGTTGCTGCACATTTCACTTTGCAGTTAACTAGGAAAGCTATTTTGGATGGGTAGCCTAACTCTGAGAGATAACCACATCTAGCACGGAGGCTTTTCAAGATGACTTAGTATACTTGTGCCGGTTTCCTCAGGCTCTATTTACAGTGTGCTTGGATTCGTGTCCTCGTTCAATGCTGCCGTTTTAAAGGCACCCTATGGCGGTCCATTTAAGGCGTAGTCGTACGTTAATTAAAATTCCTATACGAGCGAAGTTGAAGCGGCACTGGCGGCACCAAACGTCTTCATCACATGCTCCAGTACACATGTAGCAGCAGTTGCTTGGGACTCGAGAAAACCAGTCAGCACTTGAGTGTCACTCGCCCGCAGTGCGCACGGCGGAGCGTCACAGTCGCGGCTATTTCTCAGCACAGTGATGTTCCGACCCGCACCGAAGAGTTACCTGTCCGAGGCACGAAAATTCCCTATTTCAGGCATTTTTCCCCGCATGCATCGTCAAAAATCCCCGCATATAATCCTGCACAAAGACAGTAATATAACATTCTATATATAATGTTATAACAGCACATGAGCTTCGATCTCGGAGCTCATGTGCTGTAAATGCATTGTGCACATGTGGGTTTTGAGTCTAACGCCCGGAGTGAACAAAACTACGCTCCGTGTAAATAAAAAAACACGAATCTCAAATGCCATGATTTTGCGTGCTACATGAGCCGGAAACGATTGGAGAATCCGAAGGCGCCTCGTAACCGAAGTGTTTTGAACATTACAAAAACATTTTTCCGTCCCTTAAATTCCCTGCAATATCGCGAAGATTCCCTTTTTCCCTTTCGTCTAAAATGAGGGTCGAAAATTCCCTGAAAAAGGGAAAATTCCCTGCACGGAACATCACTGTCTCGGCAGTCTAGAAGGATTCCAGAATTTTAGCGTCGCTCCTGCCACTTCTGCAAATCCATTAATGCAAAAGGTTTAACAGATTTTGTCGAATAAATGAAAGGCTGACTTCGAGGACAATTTAGTCGTTTTGCGGAACCCTTTTCATTGAGTAATCGATTAATCATACATCGATATTACCATCACTATAGCTTGTATCGTGTTGTTGCACTTATTCACTGTGATTGTTTGATACGCAATCATCTTTCTATTTTCCTAAGGTATATTTGTTTTCCTTTTTGGGGGGATGCCTAATATATATACTGTTACCACTCACCAGATAATCGGAGCTATAGTTCGCAATAGCATGAATAGTGAACGTTTCCTGTAACGCGTTGTGCAACTATACCCCACGTCTGAGACGTTTCTGGGCTGCACGTGCTCGCCTTTAGAATAAAAATTGTTAAAAGGTTGCACGTTAGTGAGCATGCCACTGACTAACGGTTATGGACAGCGTAAAATTAGAATATGAACAGGCATTGCGCTTTTGAGTCCTCTAGGTGTGCACGATGCGCACCGAAAACCGTCGCTACCAGCTTTGTTGCTGCTGCACACCTGTCCCGTGATCCGGCTTTGCGTAAACAGTGGTACGTTCAGAGACAATGTAAAACTCCACATCAGTATTTGCGCCATCGGGTGGAGGCTTCTCATATAAGTCCTTGTAAATAGATTGCAATACCCGATAGCTCATCGGCAAGTAAACCAGCGACCACCATTATTCACAAAAGCGACAAGCAAAAACCACTCACAGCGCGGAGCATAAAAAGCTGCCATTTTAAGCAGCTAAAGCAACCCCATTAGATTGTTTCGAAATGAAACTAATATACTCTGAGCAATTATAAATAAACACTAACAGACTGTAATGCCAAGGAATGTATAGGGGTTGTTATTTGTAGCAATTATGATATAAATGTGAATAAAGTAAAGTGGACGAAAAGATAACTTGCCGCCTGCAACGACCGAACCTGCGACCTTCGAATAACGCGTCCGATGCTCTACCACTGAGCTACGGCGGCGGCCATCCTCCCGTCCACTTTATAGGGTATATATGTGCATTTAAACCTTGGAGTGTTAGTCAGCGCCAATCGCAGCCATGGCGGCGAGTGTAGAACACTCTTTTTTCTGCCTTTCTGGCGTCACGTAGCACGTGATCTTTTAACGAGCCGGCAGCTGACCAATAATCGCTCGCATACCACCTGAAAGCACCAAGTCTGCCAGAACGAGACCCTCGCTATAAATGAAGGAAAGAAGTGTTAATTTTAAGGGCTCGTTTTTCTTTGTTAGACACATTATTAATGTGAACTAACAGACAGTAATGCCAAGGAATGTATAGGGTTTGTTATTTGTAGCAATTATGATACAAATGTGAAGAAAGTAAAGTGGACGCAAAGATGACTTGCCGCCGGCAGGGACCGCCGGCGGCAAGTGCACATATATATACCCCATATGCCCCATGACATATATGCCACACACACACACACATATATATATATATATATATGTGTGTGTGTGTGTGTGTGTGTGTGTGTGTGTGTGTGTGTGTGTGTGTGTGTGTGTGTGTGTGTGTGTGTGTGTGTGTGTGTGTGTGTGTGTGTGTGTGTGTGTCAAATGGTCAGATGGCAAGGTCTTCAGAGCGCAATAGACCTACCGAATTATTGCTATTCACTTAGTGCTTTTATCGAAGGCTGGCTGACACAAGTTAACGCATTTATATGAATGTAAGAAACCTTGACCATTTTTTTGGTTTGTCTTAGCGGCGGAGACAAGCTGAAGTGCTCTGCAGGAATCGTGACAATCGCATTTGTGGCAGTGTCAAGAAAGATGTAACTAAAGCGCTCTTTAAACACGAAACATTTCTCAGTGAAATAAAGACACATCTATCTATCTATCTATCTATCTATCTATCTATCTATCTATCTATCTATCTATCTATCTATCTATCTATCTATCTATCTATCTATCTATCTATCTATCTATCTATCTATCTATCTTAGCATGGTACAGGGGTGGTCAAAAGTTCCCGGGCCGCCACGCCCGGCCGAGGAGCAGCAGCTCACCCCCCCACCCCCCCTCTACGCTCACTCTTGACGCCAGCGTGCGCCAAGGCGTGATTGCGATGGCAGCGCCCCGATAGCAGCGACCTGCTGCTTCTCGGCCGGGCGTTGAGGCCTAGGAACTTTTGACCGCCCCTGTACATACCAAAATTGGTGTTGGAACGCGCTTGTCGGCTCAGGCTGGCCAGTAAACAACACCCATCCCAAACAACTGAACTTTTCTTATCTGCTATCTCATCAAGGATGACTCAGATTGTTCAGGGCGCATGCGCTCTTGGCGCTAACCCCAAAGCGCTGCTTTAAGTCGCCACATTAGCATAGGAGGACGTGAATGTATGACGAACACGATTCACAGGTCATAACATGAAAACTTCCGGCAGCTCTCAGCATTGTCCGAGTCGATTTCATGCGAAGCAGTCAGCGAGTAGGAGCGTATGCGGGCCTTTCCCTTGTAGCCAAACGTTACGAGGTGGATCGACGTCTTTGTGTAAATTTCGTAATTGGGCGCATATCGTGGGCTTGCCAGGCACGTGGAGTACGCTGGCGTCTGGTCGGAGGTAACGTCGCCAATCGTTATGTTACAGTAAAGATGTCAGTTTTATTGCCACAAAGTCCACGCTACGATGCGATGATATTGTCACGTGGTCGTGACGTCGACGAAGAGAGCAGTCGGCGCGTTCAAGATGACTTTATTTGGCTGAACTTGTGGCCGGGAAATGAAAACTCGAACGACAGCAATACACGCTGTACACTGACAGCGGCGAACAGGGCGTCGGCCGTCGATAAACTGCTCATGGCTGGGACACGCCGTCTTTTATACATCGCCCATCGAACTTTCCAGTCTTATCACTGGTGGTCGCACAAGCTCTGGAATATTCTAGGCTGTTCGCGACCTGCACGCAATCTTAACAAAGTAATCTACTACAATCAGGAAGCTTCTTGAACACTGCCGCGCGGTCAGCGCCGAGCTTTGCTAACCGTCATTGCTGGCCAAACCCGAATACATCGAATAAAGCACGAAGCGGGCGTGGCATTGCCCCCCTCTGAAAAAGCATCGTCCCGATGCTTGGGACCAGAACACAGAAAAAAAAAACAAGTGTATACACAAAAATTACAAGAACAAAGGAAAAAGCAGAGTCCCCAGTTTCACTAGCGTCCAAAAAACGGCTTTTAAGGCGCACGACATGGACGACTTCAGGTCGTGCGCGGCGTCGCTGGGAGTTCGTAATGCTGCCCGGGATGACCTCGTAGTCAAGAGCGCCTAGACGTCGAAGCACCTTGTATGGTCCGAAGTATCGTCGAAGGAGCTCCTCGCTAAGTCCCCGTCGGGGTATCGGCGTCCAGACCCACACACGGTCACTGGGTTGGTACTCCATGTGGCGTCGTCGAAGATTATAGTGACGGCTGTCGGCCCTCTGCTGGTTCTTGATGCGCAGGCGGGCGAGCAGCCGAGCTTCTTCGGCGCGTTGCAAATAAGCGGCGACGTCGAGATCGTCTTCGTCGGTGGTGCTTGGTAGCATCGCGTCGAGCGTCGTCGCCGAGCTCCTTCCGTAGACGAGATTGTACGGCGTCATGTGCGTCGTTTCTTGCATGGCCATGTTGTATGCGAAGGACACGTACGGAAGGGTGGCATCCCACGTCTAGTGTTCGACGTCGGCGTACATGGCCTGCATGTCAGCGATTGTCTTGTTTAGACGCTCAGTGAGGCCATTTGCCTGTGGGTGGTAGGCGGTTGTGCGGCGGTGACTTGTCTGGCTGTATCTCAGAATTGCCTGAGTCAGGTCGGCAGTAAAAGTGGTACCTCTGTTCGTGATGAGGACCTCTGGGCCGCCATGAGGTAGGACGATGTTCTCAACGAAGAACTTGGCTACCTCGGCGTCACTACCTTTGGGCAGGGCCCGTGTTTCGGCGTAGCGGGTGAGGTAGTCGGTAGCTACGACGATTCATTTGTTTCCGGTATTGGACGTCGGGAACGGCCCCAGTAAGTCCATCCCGATTTGATGGAACGGTCGCCGAGGTGGCTGGATCGGCTGAAGAAGTCCGGCTGGCCTTGTCGGCGGCGTCTTCCGTCGCTGAGAGTCTCGGCAAGTCTTTACGTAGTGGGTGACATCGGCAGTGCGGCGAGGTCAGTAGTACTTTTCTTGTATTCTCGCGAGAGTGCGGGAAACACCGACGTGTCCAGCCGTCGCGTCGTCGTGTAGGAGCTGGAGGACTTCGGGTCGCAGTTCTGAAGGCACCACGAGAAGGTACTTGGATCGAAGTGGTGAGAAGTTCTTTTGGGGAACGCCGTTGCGTAAGAAAAACGACGCCAGTGCTCGCTTGAATACTTTCGGGACGACGGCGGTCTTGCCCTCGAGGTGCACCATAAGGCTTCTGAGTACCGGGTCGCATCGATGTCGTTCAGCAAAGTCGTCGGCACTTATGGCTCCCAAGAAGCTATCATCATCCTGGTCGTCGGGCGGTGGTGGGCCGACGGGGGCACGAGTCAAGCAGTCGGCGTCGGAGTGTTTCCTTCCGGACTTGTACACGACCGTAATGTCAAATTCTTGAAGTATTAGGCTCCACCGTGCGAGGCGACCTGAAGGGTCTTTCAAGTTAGCTAGCTAACACAAGGCGTGGTGGTCGCTCGCGACTTTGAAGGGCCTGCCGTACAGGTAGGGGCGAAACTTCGATGTAGCCCAGATGATGGCAAGGCACTCCTTTTCTGTTGTGGAATAGTTGGCTTCTGCCTTAGATAGCGACCGGCTAGCATAATTGATAACCTTTTCCAGTCCGTCGGTCCTTTGCACAAGGACGGCGCCGAGTCCTACGCTGCTTGCGTCGGTGTGGATTTCCGTATCGCCGTATTGGCCGAAATGGGCAAGTATCGGAGGCGTCTGCAGGCGTCGTTTCAATTCTTGAAATGCTTTAACTTGCGCCGTTTCCCACCTGAATTCGACGTCAGTCTTCGTGAGTTGCGTCAGTGGCTCGGCGATCCGCGAAAATTCGTCGACGAAACGTCTGTAATAGGCGCACAAGCCTAGAAATTGGCGTACGGCCTTCTTGTCGGTGGACGGCGGGAAGGCAGCAATGGCAGCTGTTTTCCGCGGGTCCGGGCGAACTCCAGACTTGCTGATGTCATGGCCCAAGAACAAGAGTTGGTCCTACGCGAAGCGGCACTTTTCTGGATGTTGCGTCCGGAGGTCTTATTGCTTGAAGTACAGCTTCAAGGCGCCGGAGGTGTTCGTCGAAGTTTGAGGCAAACACGACAACGTCATCCAAGTACACAAGGCACGTCTGTCACTTCAGTCCTGCGAGCACGGTGTCCATAACAGGCTGGAACGTCGCAGGTGCCGTGTGGTGTTATAAAGCGGTCTTCTCTCGGTCTCTCTCGTCGACTTCGATTTGCCAGTAGCCGGTCTTGAAGTCCATCGAAGAAAAGTACCTCCCGTTGTAAAGTAGATCAAGGGTGTCTTCTATCCGTGGGACAGGGTAGGCGTCCTTCTTCGTGATTTTGTTCAGGCGGCGATAATCAACGCAGAAGCGCAGGCTTCCGTCCTTCTTCTTCCCTAACACCAGTGGTGACGCCCACGGACTGTTGGAAGGCTGGATGATATCGTCGCGTAGCATTTCGTCGACTTGTTTTTTTATGGCCTCGCGTTCTCTAGTCGAAACTCTGTACGGGCTCTGGCGGAGTGGCCTGGTACTTTCCTCTCTTATGATGCGGCGTTTTGCGACTGGGGTCTGCCGAATTCTGGACGACGACGAAAAGCAGTCCTGGTAATGCAGGAGCAGGGTTTTGAGCTGTTCTTGCTTATGCTTCGGAAGGCTTGGGTTGACGTCGAAAGCTGGCGGGGGAGCTTGGTTCGTCGGAGTAGGCTCGGAAGAATTGGCGAGGGCGAACAAATTAGTGGCTTCCACAATTTCTTCAATGTAGGCGACTGGCGTGCCTTTTTTCATGTGCTTGTACTCGTTGCTGAAATTCGTGAGCACCACTGTTGCTTTCCCTCCAGGCAGCTCGGCTATTCCTCTTGCGACGCAAATCTCGCGGTTGATCAACAAGTGCTGGTCTCCTTCAACGACGCCTTCCAGGTTTGCTGATTTTTGAGTGCCGACGAAAATGTTGACGCTGGTGCAAGGGGGGAGGGTGACATAGCCTTCCAGTACATTCAAGGCATACTTTCCGTGAGATGTGTGCGGTGCTAATGCTTTTTCTGTGGGTAGTATTATCGACTCGGATCTCAGGTCAATGACTGCGCCATGTAAGCTAAGAAGTCCATACCAAGGATGACGTCTCTCGAGCAAAGCTGTAGCACAACGAAGCTCGCGGGATAAATCCGGTTGTTAATAGTTAATCCGAATTTCGGGGCCTTCCAAGGCCATCTTGACTTTCTTCAACTTCGTGGCGAACGGTCCAGTGATGACAGAATAGTCCGCTCCGGTGTCGACGAGAGCTGTGACGCTGTGGCCGTCGATAAGGACGTCGAGGTCGCCAGTTCGTCGTCGTGCGTTGCAGTTAGGTCGTGGCGTCGGGTGACGGCTACGTCGGTTTGTTCCACTGCTTCCCCTTTGCGTCGTCAGGTCTTCTTCCGGCCGCGCGGTTTGGTCGTTAGCGCTCCGTCCAGTTTGCGTCGTGTTCTTAAGGTTTCGTCGTGGCGTCGTCATCGGCGGCGGAGGATCTTCAGTAGTTCGTCGCACAGCAACCGCACCTCCATCATTTGCTGCCCTTAGTTTTCCGGATACGGGCTAGGTTGCCGGCCCCGGCTTGGGCCAATGTATGGTCGGCGTTGGAGAGAGACTTGGCGGCCTGGCGACGGCGATCGGGAAGATTCTCGGGGTGTCCACTGCGCTCCTGCGAGGTAGTCGGCGATGTCGCGTGGTCGTTCACCCCGCTGTGGACGTGGCGCGTCAATAGCGAACCCACGCAGTCCCATCTGTCGGTACTGGCAGCGGCGGTAGGTATGGCCAGTTTCTCTGCAATGGTAGCAGAGTGGGCAGTGGTTGGTGGGGCGCCAAACGTCGGTCTTCCTTTGTGTGTATTGCTGGCCGGCTGCCGGGCGGTATGACGTCGGTGGTGGTGGCGGTGGTGCCTGGCGGCGGAACTGCTCGTGCGGTGCGGCGTCTTGACGTGGGCGAGGAGGGGGGGCGTTGCATCGGGCTGCAGCAGCGTAGCTCATTGCTTGCAGCTGCGGCTACACTGACTCCGGGATGCCCAGCGACTGCTGGATATCCTCTCGCACGATGTCCGCGATCGAGGCAACTTGAGGCTGGCACGACGGGAACATTCGACGAAGTTCTTCGCGCACTACGGCCCTTATGGTCTCGCGTAGATCGTCGGAGCCGACGGCTTGAACCGCTGCGCTGTCTTGGATCAAGCGACGGTTCTACTGGCGGGTTCACATTTCCAGTGTCTTCTCTATTGTTGTTGCCTCCGAGAGAAATTCCTGCACGGTATTGGGTGGATTCCTCATAAGTTCAGCGAAGAGCTGTTCCTTTACTCCTCGCATGGGGAAACGAACCTTCTTCTCTTCAGGCATACTATGGTCAGCGTGGCGGAACAGCCGGGTCATTTCTTCCGCGAAGAGCGCCACGTTTTCGTTCGGCATCGGCACGCGGGTCTAGAGCAGAGCCTCAGCCCTCTCTTTGCGGACGACGCTAGTTAACGTGGCGAGGAACCTGGCGCGAAAATTGTCCCACGTTGTCAGGCTTCGCTCTTGGTTCTCGAACCAGGTCCGAGCGGCGTCTTCCAAAGCGAAATAGACATGCCGTAGCTTGTCTTCGCTGGTCCAGGCATTGAAATCGGCGACTAGGTCGTAGGCTTCCAGCCAGCTTTCCGTGTCTTCGAATGATGCCAACCTTCCGCGGAAGGTTGGCGGCTCCTTGGGCTGCCGGAGAAGGCTCGGTGCGGGCGGCACAGTGGCTGTCATCGTGACCGCTTGCTTCGTCGTCTTGGCTCTTTTAATGTCAGGTAGGGATCCGAGCTCCGGTTGTAGTCCTAGCTGCCTGCGGCTAGCTCGACGATCCAGGATGTCTTTCGGGTCTTCTTGACGACGTGGACTTGGTTCGCGGTCTTGCGGGGGCGTGCGGAAGACGGACGAAGTAGCACCTCCCCCAGATGTCACGGGGTCGTGCCGTCGACGAAGAAAGCAGTCGGCGTGTTCAAGATGAAATTTTATTTGGCCGAATTTGTGGCCGGGAAATGAAAACTCGAACTACAACAATACACGCTGTACACTGATAGCGGCGAACAGGCCGTCGGCCGTCGATAAACTGCTCAGGGCTGGGACGCGCCGTCTTTTATACATCACGCATCGAACTTTCCAGCCTTATCACTGGTGGTCGCACAAGCACTGGAATAATCTAGGCTGTTCGCGGCCTGCGCGCAATCTTAAGAAAGTGGTATACTACAATCGGGAAGCTTTTCGAACACTGACGCGCGGTCAGCGCCGAGCGTTGCTAACCGTCATTGCTGGGCAAGCCCAAATACATCAAAATAAAACAAAAAGCGGGCGTGGCAATATCACAACCAGCAGTCGTCGGCGTATACGAGCAAATCTCGACTATACCTTGACTGTCAATTTTTGTTACATTGTTCTGAAAGCGGATAGCCAACACTGCCACCATTATTGGCGTTGCCCCCTCCTCCCCACTGCTCACCCGAAAAATATTTTGACTACGCCCCTGAATACCGGTATTCAAAAAGAACAACAGTCTACTCGTCGAAAATTACCTGCAAATCACACTGTGTTCACTTCATGCCAACATAATCTCGAAACTACTTTTTAAGCCGCTCGGATTTTATTTCGAAAACAACTTTTATCAAGCGTACTATATAGCTACATGAAATCGAAAAGTGCAGAACTAGACTTGCTGAAATTTACTGAAAAAAATAAGGCAGAGTATTGGAAAGAAGCTCCTCACTATGGGGCGATTTATTGAATTAACAAAAGCACTCGACGTTATCAATCACAAGAAACCGCTGTCAAAATTAGAGGACTTCGGCATTCTGGGCCCTCCTAACAAGTTAATATCGCCCCGCCACGGTGGTCTAGTGGTTATGGCACTGTACTGCTGATACGGAGGTCGTGCGATCGAATCCCGGCCGCGGCGGCTGAATTTTCTATGTAGGCGTAAATGTTTGAGGTCCGTGTACTTAGATTTAGGTGAACGTTAAAGAACCCCAGGTGGTCGAAATTTCTGGAGCCCTCCACTACCGCGTCCCTCATAATCATATCGTGGTTTTGGGACGTTAAACCCGAGATATTATTATTATTAACAAGTTAATAGACGTTATCAACTCTGGCTCCTTCTATTAAGTTATGACGTGCACAGTGCAACGACGCTGGCCCGTGAACAAAAGAGGGAAAAAGGAAATTCCTCGAATCCTGGTGCAAACGTTAAGACGCCTCGGCGTGCAACACCATCTGTGGCTTCCTGCCGGACGTTTGCAAGGACCTGTGTGTCCAGTGGACTCATCGACATTCCCTCATTTCTGTCACTGTATACTGAAGCTGTAATGGGCATAGGTGGCATAATGCTTGTACCTTTTATTGTTAATATGTTTTGTTAAGTCGGAATAAACTTTCTAACAAGATAGCATCAAAAAGCTCGTTTAGCGGAAATTCCGGTGTCAGCGTCGGCATCGTTAGTTGGAAGGGAAAAATCATCATCTTGACCGGGACCGAAACATCGAAAAATATGCAAATACAGTAAAATGAAAAAAAAACTTCGCTTGGGGTGAGAATCGAACCCAGGCTGTTTGCTTGGTAAGCAGATGTTCTACCACAGAGCCACGTCAATGCTCGGAACTGCTGCGGAAAAGTACCCTATATGAATGTCATCTAGTGGAAAAAACGAAACAAGTGAAATTTCAAGGGCTCGTTTTTCTTTGTTAGGCACAACATTAATTAAAACTAACAGGCAAGAAAGCCAAGGAAAGTATAGGGGATGCCATTTGTAGCAATTACGATGTAAATATGAAGAAAGTGGAAGGAGTCTCCTTAACGCGTGTAATATTGCGTGGCAGAAGCGTATAATCGTGCCAGGCATCAAAACATGTGAATTGAGCAACGAGTGGGTGTTTTAAAGGCCCACCCATTACAAAGCGCTCAGGCATATTTATTCATCCTCAGCTGCGCAAGCATCAACAAATTGAGCAGCTACGTAGGTTCGCGTATTCTTTTGCGGACGCCTAGTGGGCCCTTCGCTGATTCGGAAAAGGAAAAATTATGGCGTAGTGGGCACTAAACAACTGTACTTACAGTAGGCATTCTAGAATAGTTTACAATGGCCAATGTTACGCGCACAGACGTTCGTTTCATTGCGGCACGGTTGAGGCATACACCGAGAACCGAAGCTAGGATAGCTGTTGAATATATAGGCGATGCGCACAGGGCTCGATTACGTCATCCCGTTCTACACTTGAAGGGGAAGCTCAACCGTGCTCCAAGGTTTTTTTCAAGTGCGGAGCACTTTAGATGCCTGTCCAGTAGTTTTTTGCATTCACAAATTTCAATAAAATTTTCAACATATGTTGTCTTCGGTACCTTGATGATCCACTTTATGGGGACCCCATCAAGTGGACTGGAGGATGACCGCCGCCGTAGCTCAGTGGTAGAGCATCGGACGCGTTATTCGAAGATCGTAGCTTCGTTCCCTACCGGCGGCAAATTTCCTTTCCGTCCACTTCACTTTCTTGACATTTACATCATAATTCCTACAAATAACATCGCCTATACTTTACTTGGCTTTCTTTCCTGTTTGTTATAATTAGCACTCTACAATCAACACTCTTGGGTGTTGTTTCTGCATGACTGAGAAGGGCAGAGCATGACCAGATAGCCAGATCGCTAAAAGACCAGAAGGGAGGGATTCCGCCTATCGGGCGGGTTGAATCGCGTAGAGCAAATTTCTCCCCTTAGAGTGTGCGTTGTTTTCACTAGCTCCAGAATGTGACACAGTAAGTAATACCAACTAGGCCAAGAAGTTCTCCTCAAGTGTATTGTTGGCTATTGGTTCTTCGCCATTCGTCAAAAATTTTCGGTGTCATAAGATCGCCTGCTTGCTGCGCGACTACACGACGTCAAAAATCTGTGAAATCTCACGGCGTTAAAATGACGTGTGCACACTAAACGGCGCATTATTGTGCTGAACAATACCTAAACTTTTTTTGGAATAGCCGGATGTTGTCTCTTTCAGAACGTAATTCAAGAAGGCTGCCCACCGGTCACACTTGCAGCGACTCATATGAGTATAATAAATATTTTCAATAGTGTATTGCGACGATGTTGATCTGTTTGGGCGCGTATACAACTCTGTGAACTCATCCTTGCTGAGAGAGAGGCAGAGAGAAATAAGCAGCGCTGCGCGTGTGTGCTTCTTTTCTTTCCGGGTTGTATATCGCGCCGTACAAGTCAATTCGAGATGTCTCAAGACCAAATATCCGAGCTGTCGATTCAGTCTCCTTAGTCTAGAAAACCGTGGACCTTGAACATCTGCCTAACCGGTAGATCAAGTCGTGGGGCAAGCTTGAAAGCTGGGCGTTTCTATGGGCTCGAGTTCACTCCTTATTCGTCGCATTGTTGCAAGCCGCCGCGATCGCTGCAAGCTGATAAGCAATGCAGCATGATAAGCAAGGCGAAGCAGGTTAATCGGGGACTAAAGCAGATGTCTTCTTTAGCTCTCCCAGTTCGGCCTAACACTGCTGCACGCTCACAGACTCACAGCAGCTTGGATATAGAGCAGCGCTGACGCTGTTCCTTTTCAATGAAAGAAAATAGAGAGCTTGAGAATTGGGAACCCAAGACGCTGGGTCCCCAAGCTGCGTTGGGCAACCTGCTCTTGCGTTCGGATGATCAGCAGAGTCTGAGAAGTGGGCCGAACGCAGGCTGCGTTGGGTCAAGCGCACGGAGCGCCACGCGTGGCGAAACTGAAATCATGCGAGACGCGGTTCATACTGCGCCGTGGCGGGCGCTGCGTCTGTGGGTGTGTTCCAATACTCACTGTAGACGGCTAAATAGACAGCTAAGTGGACAGCGGCCATCTTAAGTCCCATTCCAATTCTCGCGTAGCCGGCAAAATAGACAGCTTCGAGGAAGACAAAAACGATGCAGGCTACTTTGCTGTCCAAACAAGATGGCGGCTCAGCGCAATGCTCGCGTAGCTCGGATCTCGCCGGTATGGTCGTCTGTACACCGGTAGGCGCTTTTCTAGGCGCTCAATGTAAGCTACGTTAATTTTTTCATAGGTTTGAACACGAAAGAGGCTAAAGAAAGAACATTTACGTTTGTTTTTCTTAGCTTTCTCTTCTCGACGCTAGGTGGCATCACGTCGCGTAGACGTCTTCTAGACGCGTTCCATTTGTCGGACAACATGACCTCGATGCTGTCTTCTAAGCTGTCAGCGTAGACTGTCTACGATGCTGTCCAGAATTGGAACACAGCCTCAGTCGTCTCGCTGGTGACCCAAGACGCCTTAGGGACCCACGCTAGTTTTCGATTTTTGCGTCTTGGGCCAACGCGAGCGCAAGAGCCCAAGAGTGGCTTGGGTTCTGCGCATGCGCCCTGGCGGCACGCAAGCTTCTTGGTTCCCCAAGCTCCTTGGGGCCCCAATTCTCAAACTCTCTAATGAATTTGCTGAAACAGGAATAGGTTCGATCGGTCGAGAAAACGTTTACTGGTTCCCGCCCGTAATTGCGCCCTCCATGATTTAAATTTCAGGCTAGGCAGAGCAGATTAAAATCAGGACAGAGTGCTCTAAGGAGCGCCCAGAGGCAGCCTCATCTGCAACGCTGGAGAGCAAGCGAGAAAGTGTCGTATAAGCGGCCTGTACCGCAGAGACCCTGCAGTGCGTGGTGGTGACACGCGGAGGACAATCTTCACAGCAGAAGCACACGACAAATGTCATTTACGTGACTGTTGTGTTAAAGGGAAAATTCGTCTCAAATCTTGGTTTACCAGTGCGCAGGCGACACAGTGATCACTGTCAACGGGGGGGGGGGAGGAAAGGGGGCCGTGCCTTCATTGTCCCTCCCCCGTTAGATGCGCCTACGGATTGTCGTATGCTGTCGTAGCTTGGCGTAACGCAGGCAAAAGCACGAATAGCATAGCCATCTCTAGCATATTGAGCGCGCGCTCACGCCAAGGAGAAGCCTTCTTCCTCTCGCTCTTCAAGCGCATTGATGGGAGATAAGTGCGGAGCACTTTAGAAAGAAATGGGAAAAATAGGAAGAAAAATAAAAGAGCAAGAAAGAGGAAAGACTAGATAAAGAGAAAAGAAAAAATAAATACAAATAAAGAGAGAAAAAAAGACAGAAAAAAACGGCAGGAGAGAAAAATAAAGAATGAGGGGAGGAAAGAAAGCGAATACTGAAGAGAAACAAAGAAGGCTGCCCAGCTCCGAAGTTCCTTCAGGCTCGGCACCCCTAGTGCGAAGCTGCCTTCATCTTTTTTTTCTTTTAATTTGTGCTCGAGGCTTGCGCATGTGCGGTCGCGCTCGTTGGTCATGCCCTATTTTGCTTTGTATCGTACTTGTGTCGTGATTCGTGGAGGCTATGAACGCAGCTGTACTGTGTTGTTGTGCAGCTGCACAACTATACTTCGCTGGGTTTTAAATTTGCGGACCCGAATGAAAGTATGTCTCTGTGGCATAAGGCCGGCAAAAAAATTGGTGCTCACTCAGACTCATACAAGAAATATATTTTGCTCTGAGGGCTCACTCGGACTCAGACTCACCAAAATTTTTCTCGACCATGGACTCACTCAGACTCAGCATCACTAAACTTTTTCTCAACAGGACTGACTCGGAGTCAGACTCACCAACATATTACTCAGCTGGACTCATAGAGATTCAGACTCACGGCTTGGCTGGACTCTGAGTGAGTCCGAGTGAGTCGACTCAAGATTCCGCTAGTGTAAAATTAGCTTTTTCGATCATGGTGTCAATGCTCTTTAACGCTAATATCTCGCATAATCGGTGCTCTACGATACGCCTTTTGATCTTGTACCTTCAAATACATGATATCAGTGGTTTCAATACAGTAAGGAAATTTTCATGAAATACGAGACTCACACGTTATATTTTATCAAGAACTTGCAAGAACTTATCAAGAACAGCAGGTCATGAACCCCCCCCCCCCCCAATTCACGTCTCTCATCAATAAGCATAGAGATGGCCATGAAAGTTCGTGCGTTGACATATGTGTGAATAGACTCGAGTATAAATGATAGTAATGCTGAAGATGAGTAGATAGGACAATAGGTCTGCAATAGAATGTGTAGCTCACTCAGACTCACTCAAGAAAAAAACATGGCTGATCCCTTCTGTCATAGGAATCGGTATTACACGAAAATGAAACGTGTCTTCACAGACGCAGTTGAGCGTTTGTTGTGCATTCCTTCGCCCTTCGGGCGAAGGAATGAATGCTATATATAGCAACAAATTGTAATGTCACGCGAAGAACGGCAAGCAGCTCGAAACTTGCAACGCGCTGCTCAAGAGAAAGGACGCACAGAACGAACATACACCGGATGAGAGCGAAATGTCACCTTTGTAACTTATTTCTGCGTGAGCACCAAGCTCCTTTCGCAAAAGCGGCCGCTGCAGTGAGCCAAGTGACCTTCGAGCTCTCAACGCAAGACGTACGAGCCACCGCGATCACGAGACAAACGCACGCACGAGTGACCGCGCCCTGTAGAGGCGGGCGCTCGTCGCAACGGCGACGACCTTTAAAGCGCGCTCTTCTTACGCTCTTCGAGCCCTTCACGCCATCTCGCTAGTGATAACGAAAGCACGCTGTAACGCCGATCTCTGAGTACAGCCACCGACAAATTGTGCATACAGGGTGTCCCAGCTATCACGCAGCACGATTTAAAAAAAGAGGAACGGCGTTACGCGAAGCAAACCTACTGCATATTGTTCCTAGTACACTGGAGTATCCACTGCTATTTTTTCGTTAATGATGAATATTAATTAGTCATAATTATATTACCAAGTACTCACCTAATTGTCAAAATGTCAATGAGGCGTTTGTACGCACGTTCAAATGGCATCTAACTGCGCTACTTTCAACAACGTGCTAATTGCGCGCTCATTTTTTCCGGTTGATCAAGAAAGCCCGCGAATTATGAAAAGTGACACGTGACTAAACTGTTGCGCGCGTCGGGATCCAGCACCCTCTAACAGGCCCCCTGTGAGGTAGACAGTATCAAGGAAAAAATGCAGAAAGCAAAAAAAAATTCGGCAGATCCCACGCAATGTGGGAATCGATGTAATGCGAAGCAGCCAGCAAAGAGCTGCATACATCGCCTTGTTTGTCTTTGAGCCAAATGATATCATTCATGCCATGGCATCTAGTTCACCATATATCGCATGTTTGCCATGCACGCATGCATGCACAATCTAATGTACACCATGCCAATGAAACGCATATTCTGGTATATAAATGCATGACCTGTCGCTTATGTTCATCAAGCACTCGTGTCATGCCATACCAATTTTGGTATATATCACGTTAACAAAACGGCCGGAAGCGCACCATGACAGTGGCATGCAAATCATACCATACATAATATGCATAACATAATTCGCATGTTAAGACCTCTAATTTATGTTCGTCATACAGTCGCATCGCGCAATACCAATTTTGGTGTATATCAAAGGAGCGAAATTGCCGCGAGTGCACCGTGAGTAGAGCATGTAAATCATGCCATACATGACATGAATATTATGGTTTTTCATGTTACCACCTGTCACTAATGTTCATCATACAGTCACATCACGCAATACCAGTTTTGGTCTATATAGAGCTACCGAAACGGCCGCGAATGCACCATGAGCGTGGCATGTAAGTCATGACATACATGGCATGCATGCCATAGTTTTCATGTTACCACCTGTTATTCATGTTCTTCATACAGTCACATCGCGCAATACCAATTTTGGTGCATATCAATCTAGCGAAACGGCCACGAGTGCGCCATGAGCATGGCATGTAAATCATGTCGTACATTTCATGCATGTCATGATTATCATGGTACCACCTTTCATTTACGTTCCTCATACAGTGGCGTCGCGCAATACCAATATTGGTGTATACCAAGCTAGCGAAACGGCCTGGAATGCACAATGAGCGCGGCATGTAAATCATGACACATAACCTGCATGTCATGATATCCATGTTACCAACTCTCATTTACGTTCGTCACGCAGTCGCGTCGCGCAATACCAATTTTGGTGTATGTCAAGCAAGCGAAACGGCACGAGTGCGTCATGAGCATGACATGTAAATCATGTCGTGCATGTCATGCATGTCATGATTTTCATGTTACCACGTCTCATTTACCTTTGTCATACAGTCACTTTACGCAATACCAGTTTTGGTCTATATAGAGCTACCGAAACGGCCGCGAATGCACCATGAGCGTGGCAATGAAATCATGACATACATGACATGCATGTCATGGTTTTCATCTTACCAACTGTCATTCATGTTCTTCATACAGTCACATCGCGCAATACTAATTTTGGTGTATATCAATCTACTGAAACTGCCGCTAGCGCATCATGAGTGTGTCATGTAAATCAGGTCGTACATGAGTTGCATGTCATGATTTTCATGCTACCACGGCTCGCTTACGTTCGTCATACAGTCGTGTCGCGCAACACCAATTTTGGTGTACATCACGCAAGCGAAACGGACGCGAATGCACCATGAGCGTGGCATGTAAATCATGACATTCATGTTATGGATGTCATGGTTTTCATGCTACCACCTGTTATTCATGTTCTTCATAAAGTCACATCGCACAGTGCCAATTTTGGTGTATATCAATCTAGCGAAACGGCCGCGAGTGCGCCATGAGCGTGGCATGTAAATCATGTCATACATGACATGCATATCATGCTTTTCATGTTACCACGTGTCAGTTATGTTCGTCATACAGAAATGTCTCGTCATACCAGTTTTCGTAAGCATCCCTTCATTTAAACGGCCGCGAGCGCCCCGAGACCATGTCGTATAAATCATGCTGCACATGACATGCGCGTCATGATTTGCATGTTAGGACCTGTCATTATGTTCGTCATGAACTCTTGCCACGCCGGGCCAATTTTGGTGTATATGAAATTAACGGAACGGCCGCAAGAGCCCAAAGGCCGTGGAATGTAAATAATGCTGTTCATGACATGCGTGTCATGATTTTCATGATATGACCTGTCATTTATGTTTGTGATAAGGCCATGTTATGACACACCAGTTTTGGTATACATCCGATTAACGGAACGGCCAGGGAGCCCAAAGGCAGTGGAATGTAAATCATGCTGTTCATGACATGCCTGTCATGATTTTCATGATATGACCTGTCATTTATGTTCGTAATAAGGCCATGTTATGACACACCAATTTTGGTATACATCCGATTAACGAAACGGCCAGGAGAGCACAGTCGTAGGCGGCTAGATAGATAGATAGATAGATAGATAGATAGATAGATAGATAGATAGATAGATAGATAGATAGATAGATAGATAGATAGATAGATAGATAGATAGATAGATAGATAGATAGATAGATAGATAGATAGATAGATACGCTCAAAGTCGCAGAAGTTCGCTAAGAAATGCTTCGCATTTAAAATGCATCTCCCTATCTGCCACTCCCCGGCCTAAGAAACGCACCGCTTGGTTTTCAGAGTCAGGCCGTAATCAGAACACCTGCCGCTTTATCAGTGAGAACAGTCGGCCGTGAGATATGGATAATGATTGTGGCGTACTATCGAACGGAATGAATCCCAACGAAATTGCACGCATATCGTTGGCGCCCGACCTGTACCCTTGCCAAAATGCAGAACGCTGTCTCTGGCAACGGACAACAGACAAAGCGGTTGACAACAGACAAGCTCATTTGAGGGCGCTGGTTTCCTTTGCGGGTGGGAGCGTAATCACGTGCTATGTTTCATATTTCGCGGGCTTTCTTTATCAGCCGCAAAAAATGAGCACGTAATTAGTACGTTGTTAAAAATTGCGCATACATGCCTACATACGCCTCACTGACATTTTGACAATTAGGTGAGTACTTGTCGAGTGACAAATATAGTTATGACTAATTAATTAAACCTCATTAACCAAAAAATAGCAGTGGCTACTCCAGTGTACTAGGAACAATATGCAGTACGTTTGCTTCGCGTAACGCTGTTCCTCTTTTTTTAAATCGTGCTGCGTGATAGCTGGGACACCCTGTATAAATAGCTCGCCGTTAGCATTGCGAAGAACGTGCCGACCGTGACCGAATCGTTTCGCGCTGCGTGCCGCGGAGCGAGGGATCGTAAGCTGGATTGCCGGTGACAGAAGTTTTTCTTGTGGTTTTTTTCTTTGTCCACTGTTAGTATTTATAATTTACAACGTCATATCCGTGACGGAAATACGTCAATGGAGCCGTGGTGGACCCCGGCATAAAACACTTTCGTGTTAACATATTTTGCGCTTAGGGCTCACTCGGACTCAGACTCACGAATATTTTTCTCAACCGGACTCACTCGGACTCAAGCTCACCAAACTATTAATCACCCGGACTCACTCAGACTCAACCTCACGGCCCGATCTGAGTCTGAGTGAGTCGACTCATGAGTGAGTTTGCCCACCTATGCCCTGTGGAGCGACTGTTACGCTGAGTGACGGTTAGGCCTAGTACCGTAAGATTCCCCGCGGAAAAATGCACTCAGCAGCTTGCGCGCAGGACGCTGTCGCAACTTCCTTTCTTCTATGGTTGAGGGACGCACGTGGTTACGTTAATGTGCGATTAGTTTTCTTTCTATTTGCGGATTCTGTAAACCACGGGCTTCTGTCGTTTTCTGAAGATAGGTTCATTTTTATTGCATTTGCGTTCAGTGTTTGAGAACCATGACAAATTAAAAAGCGTGTTGCGAATGTTACGTCAAAGATTCCACGTCCGACATGCTTCAGCTGTACGTGACTGCGGAATTTATTCAGCATCCATGATGAAGCTGTCCAAACGTAAATGCAGGCCATTGTTTCCGTTCACGTTCGAACAAACATGAGCGGAAACCGTATTCATATTTGTTAACCTAATTTCAGTAAAATGACAATGTTTTCTCTTGGCCACTTCATGAGGTAGTTTCAAGATATACATTAGCTTAAGCTAGGTGTGCCACGTATAAGGCAGTTTTGGGACAGAATACGCAAAGATAGCGTTCGTTGGGCACGTATGCAGTTTTCGCCACTTAACGTGCGTAGGCAAGATGATGACGTACGACACATGCGCAGTAGCCAGTTTTACAGTACGGTACGCAAAATTACCGTTTGTTGCGTACGTAGCATATAACTCACGCACAGTGGCGACGAACGCTAATGCAAAGCTTTGCGCACCTAGTAATTCTAAAACTGCATAGTTAGAAGCCGCGGCATGTGTCATCCGCTTTATTGTGTCACCGAAGTACCTGGCCAAACTGCCGACATTGCAACTGCACGAAGGCTACCCAAAAGCACTTTCCTTGGGAATGCTCCTAAGACAATAATGCCACCTTCCTCCCTCGAGGCGTAAGAGTCACTCCTGTCGGCAACTGACTACCGCATTTAAGCAGACGTGATTAGCTGGCCCGAAACAGTCGTGGTTAGCTACTGGCCGCCACCCTTCGAACCACCGGCAAGCTGACTTCAACGACCTCGTTTTGCCGTGAATAAAGTTGTTTCTCTCTCTCTCTCTCTGGATAAGAGGATCTTTGCAGCGGCAGCGTACTAGTTCATGGTTTCTTCCACAGTACTATTGGCATATTACGAGAGCCTGGGCAGGCTTTGCTGTTGTTGCAAATGCGTGAGGGCTTGAGAGTCAAAGACGCGTTTCTCGGCGAGGAGTTCGTCCATTTTCTTTTCGGTGCTGAGATTTCTCAGTGTTGCCTTGGCTATCTCGATGCGCTTTCGGACTTGTGAGTTATGTTTCCCCATCTCTGTGAACCTCCTCCTTTCTTTGTAAAGCCGGCCCCTCTTAGCAGAACCAAAAGTTTCTCTTGCGCGTCTCTTGTGCCCGGTTAAATATAGCATGCTCGCACTGTGCCGCCGTGCGGAGTTATTGAGTTTGCAACTTTGGCACTGGCCTATTTTAGATAATACTGCACGTAATGAAATTATCTTTTCTCCTTTTTTTTCCAGGTGGTACTCGCCCTAGATCAGGAGTCTCAAACACACGTCCCACGTACCTTTGGCTAGCGGCCCGCGGCTTCACACGAAATAAAGTTTTGTGAATGTCCTCATAGTACTCGCATTCTTTTCTCGCTTATTGCAATCAGTAACATTTTGTTCGGGTAAGCTTCAAGGACGGGACTGCATGGTCTCAAGCATTCTTCCCGTGAGGCACAGCACGTGGTCGCTATAAGTTGAAATATCACCGTTGACCGACAACTCTATATTTCACAATCGGCGTCCAGATGTTAAGCATTGTGGAAATCACTATCGATATGTTTTTTTCGATACCTGACGTCAAATCACCTTCAGAAATTACCCCCATATAGGGATATGGAAAAGGCGTTCATTCATGCGGCAACGTTACGTGACATTTTCTTAAAACTCTCTCCGCCCTCCCCCTCCCCCCTCATTGTCTCGGCCCTTGTGGGGCTAAATTTCGTGACTGCGGCCCGCCAGCTGAGGTGAATTTGAGACCCCTGCCCTAGATGTTAGAAAGAAATGCTACACCAAATAAATTATGACTTTCTTTTTTTTTTTTTGATGGGGTGAGCGGCAGGTTTTCGTATGAATAGCGATGAATGTCAAGAGATTAGCAGTTCCCTTTTTTTCCTTGGTAACGTTAAAAAAATTGCGGGAGTTTGCACTAAGTCACGCAAAGCTTGGTATAGCGAAGCACGGACTTGTTGCCACTCGTACTCCCCTTCGACCGACACGTCTAGCTTCGAGATGCGCGGCTTCCTCCTCGGGAGCACGCAGTCAGGCTATGCACTATAAAGCGGACGTTGCACGCGATGTCTCCATCGGTGGGTGTGGCTTAGCTGTTGCGCATGCGCGGCTTCGCCGGGTGGTGCGGTTTCTGGCCGCTAGACGATGCGATGCTTGCTTCCACTTTCTTTCTATTCATTTTTCTCTTTCTGCTTCTTTCTCTCTCTTGCGTTAATGTTCTCTCTGTCTCTTTCTTTTTTCTTTCTGTATTTCTTACTCTCTACTTCTTTTTCTTTTCTCATCCTTTCTGTGCTACGCTCTGCTCTCACCACTCTTCCTTTCCCTCCTCCCCGCCATCACATCTCTCCTCCTCACGCTTATTTCCCTTTCCCACCCCCCTGCAACACTGTAGTATAGAAGAATATGCAATGCTCTGGTGGTGTAACTTGATAGCCGGGTGGTTAGGACGCTCGCCTTCAGATCGAGGGACGCATGTTCAAATCCCGCCTCGTGAAGAATTTTTCTCTTTCTTTATGACTCTCTTTCTGTCTCTGTCTCTTTCTTCCGCTCTCGCTCTCTCTGTACTCGTTCTCATGTAGTCGCACAGTGGCACGTACCCATTAAGATGATAGTTTTCTGCGATCGACTCACAAGGAACGATGTGCCCAAAGGCTTCGCTGTTAAAACAAAAGGTCACAATTTATAAAGCAGTTGATAACCTTTTTGAGCGTCTGTGTTTGTCCGCATCTTCAAGAAATCGCATTAGGGCTATTGTGCTAAAATATATTTGATGTGGAACGCTGCCCCATGCTGCCAATAGAACAACTTTCATACCACTTGTAGTGTTCTTAGCAGACTTCTGGAAGTGCCTATTGATTTCCATCAAGTACCAGTCACGAAGCCATATGTTCAGAGTGCGTTGCCACACATTGTAATATCTTGACACAGAGCAATGTGATGTACGAAGTGCAATAGCCTGGCCTGCCTCTGAGAATGCTAAGTTTATAGCTGTGTGCTTATTGAGTAAAAAGAGGGGAAGAGTCAAAATTTCTTGAGCTGATGTGTCTTATCATTATATTTGTTGTTTTAGCCTGGGATTTTTAATACTGGTCATCATAACACAAACTTGGTTTTTTATCAGGCTGGTATTTCCATATTCCTAAATTTGATTTTTTCATTTTATTAAGCGGCGCATTCATTGTAATTGTTGTGGTCGTTTCTATTAGTTTTCTATTCATACATTTAGTTTTTCCACTACAATTGGTTTATTTGTGCTCTTTGTTGTATGTTGCAGTTATTTACAGTATTCATATTTTCTGCTAGCCATGGCACATTTCAGGTTAACTACTGTGCTCCCCAGAGATGTCAGACCATAATTCCTGTCATAAGTGGTGTACGCTGCATTTCGAAGCCTGAAACAGATACTTCTTTAGTGGGAGCAGTTTGGAACATGGATGATGCTTCCACAGATATTTTTTAGCTAACGTCTAAGATGGCGCCTTTTGTTCCGAACATCTAGTCTTATTTCTGTAAGGGTGGCAGAATTCTTCGCACACATTTTTTCAGTGACAAATGTTCCAACGAAGGCATGTTGTAAGAAAGTTCCTAAAAGTTCATTTTGTGAGCAATACACTTCAGCAATCTGTGATTTTGCAAGCCATTTACGTTCTTTTTTTATAACTATTCTTGGCCGGATGGACCAAATATTATTTCGCAGTTTTGTTTTCTCGTTAGTGTTTTCAACATATTGGAGTCTATTTGCGCTAACTGTGGTCTTAAGTAGCGCTCCTGAACGATTGTTTTGAAACAAATGAAGACATACACCATGTGTTTGATGCATGCCTCCTTTCCTGCTTACAATGCTGTGTTGGCTGTGGCTCGGTGTAGCATCTTCTAACTCATTCACAATATTGGATTGGTATGACCGATTCATCAATGTGCAACAACCGCAACTGTCTAGAGACTATCGATCATATCTGATGCCACTGGCCCCAATTTTAACAGCATCGCCGGACTCTCCGTGTGCCAGTATACCTTCAGGATTGATGTCAAACTTTTAAAGAAGGAAGCTCTTGGGAGTCTGTCTTCACAGCACATCAGCCCGAAAAACCACCCGAGCCCTCCTGCAGTACTTGAAGACAACAGAATTTAGTGATCGCCTGTGATACGCTCCGCTGTGTGTGTGTGTTGTGAAATGTGTCTCTTTTCTGTATTTTTACTCCCTCATTCCCCTCCCCTTGAGTAGGGTAGCAAAGTGGACGCTAGTTAACCTCCCTGCCTATCCTCTATTCCTTCTCTGCTGACCCGCAGGTCGCGAGATCGAATCCAGGCCGCGGCAGCTGCATTTTCGGTGGAGGCGAAAATGTTTGAGGCCCGTGTACTTAGATTTAGGTGCACGTTAAAGAACCCCAGGAGGTCGAAATTTCCGGAGCCCTCTACTACGGCGTCTCTCATAATCATATCGTGGTTTTGGGATGTTAAACCCCAGGTATGATTATGATTATTATTATTATTATCCTCTATTCCTTCTCTCTCTGTCTCCTTCGTACAAAAAAAATTCAGCGGAAGAGGAAGCGTTGAGGAAACCTTTCAACATGGAGGCTTGTCTTCGTCAGGGCCTCGACGTAGACTAGTCCCCGTGTCGAGTAGTTGGTTTCAGCGACATTCCCCTTTTCGACAATTACTATTCCCTTCATCCTACTGTTTATTCAGTAGAGCTAATTGAGACGACGCTTACATATTTCAGAATGGCTGTGCCATGCACATCCTGTTTTGTCATATTACACTGTTAGTTGTTTGACAACAATGATGCGAATGATTAATCGTACAAAAATAGGTGTGTTCTTGAAGGTTGGATATTATATAGCTGCATTTTAACTACCGCGATATTTTATATTATTTTGCCGTTTCTGTATAATGTAATCTCGTCGCATGCTCTATCTCATTTTGTGGTTTTTACGTTTCTAGGCTGTACAGGAGTCTTTGTTGTTTTACGCAATAAATTACGACACTACCATGTTTTTCTGTGAATCTACTGATCTCTCACTCTCTAATAGTAATTACAGAATAAAGTTACTGCAATTACTAGAACACAGAGGGCTTCCTATAAACGTGCACTAATTGCTTGCACAGAATCAAAACAGCAAAAAAAGATATCCTGCATGGCGTCTTAAAAACGTCTAGAAAACGTGTTTTCAAAGACAATGCAATGGGATATTTTAGGTATCCACCAATCCCTTTTATAGAATGGGATTGTTTGCAACGTTTTTAAAACGTTTTCTAGATGGTCTTAAAACGGATTTTAGCCGAACATAAGACGTGATATACGACGTTCTCTAGACCTTTAGCTTCTATTCTGTGACATGTTCTAGACGTTTTCATTTTCTCGGATAAACATTTCTAAAATGTCAATTATCAGTTTTGTGCTGCCTGGGTAGTTGTCACAACAATGGGGCACTCAAAACGTTTGTGGCGTCGCACGTCACATTGTGGTCACTTACCGTCGAACTTGCGCACGAACAAAAGCAGCACACCACAAATTCAAAGCGACCGACGATACTCGGAGACTAATGTGAGGAAGGGCCACTAAGCACAGTGTGCAACGCAACTAGCGTTGCAGTCCCGTAATGACCGCAAGACAACGGCGCCCGTGGGTGCTAGCGTCCGCAAGGCAAGAGCAGCCCAACAAAGTTACACCATCTCCCACTAATGGGAACCATGTGGTATGCGAAGCAACGCATGGGTCGACTTAAAGTTCCGTGATTGCTGAGAAAGTGTAAGGGGGAGAGGCCACAGCGCATGGAGGAATAAAAAAAAAACTAGGAGGGAGCGTCACGTGATATTTTTGAAACCCAGCCAAAAAATGAAACAGGGGCATGCTGGGAAATGAGCACACCCACGTGATTGAGTTTTGGAGTACGAGTGGGGAGCGGCGTCCGAGGAGGCTGGCTTGTCAACGCTAGGCGCGCACGCTAGTGAAATTTTGTATTGGTCATGAGCCCGCCAAGAAAGGAAATGAAACAGGAGCATCATGGGAAATGAGCCTCGAACGCGAGGAGCAAGCGGCTTCAGAGGAGGCTGGTTTGTGGACGCTAGGCGTGCTCCCTCCTATTTTTTTTTCTTTCATCCATGCCACAGCGTCTTACCCAGCTCCTTACACAGACCCGAACGCGCTATCGCGTGCCAGCGCGTTCTGACTAGGATACAAACGGTTGGTTCATATCGCACGTCGGCAGAATCTCGTTTCCTGAAGCCATCACATGAATGCTGAGTAAGTGTAAGGGGAGAGGCCACAGCATCTTACCCAGCCCCTTACACAGGCCCGAACGCGCTAGCGCGTGCCAGCACACCTGGTTCCCGAGCGGACGGTCGCCAAGGGACTGACACAGCCCCGAGCAAAACCTGCTTCGCATCTAAATATCCAGCCCACTATCACTGACGCTTTGTTACATAAGCAGTAGACTTTCCCGGCCTCCACGAAGTTTCCTTAGGTGGCGTACTGTCTAGTGCTCAATTCACCCACCGCATGCTACCCTCAGTCACATTCTCCTTGAATGCCCGGCGTACCCTCCCCTGCGGGGCGCTCCTCAGACCCTGCCTGCTCTAAGGAGCCGGCCAGGCAGAAGGTCACCACTGATCGAGCCGGCCACTTCATGGAACTGCGTGCGCTCATGAACTTATAGCGCAGTGGGGTTGTGTGGGAGCTCTGGGACGTAGTAGGTGCCCCAATTCCTTAGCTCGTCATGAGCATGCGCCACATTTTACCATGAGACCGTTTTATGCCGGGGTCCACCAAGACTTTCATGACGTACTTCCGTCACGCAAATACGTCATCGAAATGAGAGCCATCAGATTGCAAAGAAAAAAACCATAAGAAATAGTTCCGTTGACAGAAGTCGAACCCACGACCTCCTGGTCCACGACGATGGCTGACGGGCGTTTAGCCCACTGCGCTACTGCCAAACACACAATGGAGGCTGCACGAACGCGCCTTTTATGTTTCAAACTTTCCTCTTGCACTGTTCCTGGTTCGCAGGGTGGTGTCGCCGTCTGGGAGCAGTAGAGCGAACTAATGCGTGACCTCTGCTATTAGCTCCAGCAACGCACCATTGCTACCGTTGCTACGACAATCCCATTCGGCGCGTTTCCAATGGAAGAATAAATTCGTCAACGCTTTAACACACTGCAAGTTGGCGGCTTTAGCACAAGCCTCACTCACAGCATCCACCGATATTGAAAAACAACTCTCCGACGCTGGCCTAACTATGGTGGCTACATAGCTTCACTTGCGCACCGCGTTGCCCGCTCACCTTGTGAGAATTAGTGGCCAGGCTAGAGGGAAGACACGACGGACGTCGCGTTTCTGTTCGCGTTTCACGACGCTTTGAGGGAGTGCATATCGAGTATCAATGTTTACTATGTGCTTGTTCATGCGAACCTTTGCGCGGGGTTGACCATATGCGGTGTCCAGGTATATGTTAACAACTTCAGCTACGACAAGGGTTAAATCATGACCATATACATTAGTCGTCGGGACGGAGATGTGCCACTATACTCCATCTCAGAAGTTCCCTTCAACACTGTGAAGGCTACAGGGCCCCTTAGCCAACAGTAAGAGCAATAAGCCCCTCCACATGCGTCGCGTCGTCTGCTCAGCATCTCCCTGGCGTCTGCTCGCACGCGTAGGGCGAGTAAAGCGAACAGACGGCATCGCCGAAAAAAACATCGCTGCACCCACCGCAGCTAGGTCCCTCAGCATCGAATTTATCGAGTCCTCATCGTGCGCTGTGTGGCACGTAAGTCACGAACTGACGCCTGTATTTGCTTCAGATGACTGTGCTGACGCTTCGACAGCAATGTATTCGCGAGTATATTGCGCTAATTCCAAGAACCATTATTAAATTCTCCGCGAGTTAGTCTTAGTAGGCGTGGCTAAACAAGCAGCTGATCTCGCATATAACGGCAAAATGCGCCTCATGCTTTGTCCTCAGCGTGAGATGGCACAAAGCGATGGCTCATTTCACCATTTATTTGCTGCTTCCAGCACAGTGGGCGTACAGCGAGCGCAAGTTCGGGTCGAAGCGGGCGGTCGCGTCTGCATGGGTGCTGCCATGTTGATTTGTAACCGCTGTTACCAGCGGTTACTGATACAGCAATTAAAGGCACACGACATCAATGCGAAGAAGAATAAACATATCACGCATCGCTGTGACGTAACACGTGCCACACAAGCGCCAATTTTAAGGCGATTATATCTGGAACTATGTTTTGCTGCGCAAGTGAGTGGCTTGCTTGCAACCCGTAGCCTCGGTAGTGCTGCACGGTATTGATGAGATGGAGTATAGGCGTCAACGTGGTGCGTCCACATCATGCGGTGCTATGTCTGCGAAACAACAATATACATCGTACAAGCTCTCATATATCAATGCATTATAAACAATCAACTACTTCTCTGACGACTCGTTTCACTTTCGTGTTTTACCTTTTCCTATGACGGAGTGATCAACCATGCTTTTTGATTATGACTGCCTGCACTCATCTTGGATCGTTAGCAAAGTTCTTAGAGGCTTCTGACGAGCCCAGCTCATCAAATGGTGCTTTCCTCTTGAAAACATAGATGACACCAAGTGTTCCGTGATCGGCGCTTTTATTGAATGAGAGTGCGCGCCTTAGGCCCCGCGCGTTATAAACGACCATGGCCACATCCGTGCGGCGTTCTCCCGCGGGAAGTCTTTTTTCCTGAGATGATGTTGGTGTCACGTTTGCTTCTTCAAGTGAAGATAGTGCTGATGTTTTCACGGACAGAGGCTCTAAAGTGGCAGAAATTTATTTTGAATAGACCTCAAATGCCCCAGGCATGGGGTATTACATGGCGTGAAATATGACGAATAAAGCATTTTATCTGCCGTAAAATGGTGTTGCAAGTATTTTCCTGTTTTGAGTATGTTAGTGAAGCATTTCATGGCATAAAAAATTCACAATTCTGGAACAATTTTTTCGGAATTTAATCGGTTAAAAAGTTTCATCCATCTCTTTACGCCCTAGATCTTTCTCCTCCATTCATTCGTGCATTCATTGCTATGGGTATCAATGCTACTTTTGGTAGATTCTGCCCCTTGCTTGGTGACGAATTCGTAGCAGATGTTTGAACGGCATCATTCTAAGCATTTCCTATAGATTGTAGTCGTTTGCTTAAAGTATAAGATGGAATTTCAATCAGTGTTTTGCTGCACATTTCATTCCGCAGATAACTAGGAAACCTATTTCAGATAAGCCGCCTAACTCTGTCACATAACCAGATCTAGCACGGAGGCTTTTCAAAATGATTTAATATAGGTGTGCACCAGCAAGTTTGGCTCCATGCACACCGGTGCGCTGTGTGCTTCTTTTGTTCTATGCAGCCGTTTTAAAGGCACGCTTTGGCGGTCCTTATAAGTCAAAGTGACACGTTCATTAGAATCCGCATATGAGCGAAATTGAGGCTGCACCAAACGTGTTTGTCACATGCTCGAGTACACAGGTAACAGCAGCTACTGGGCACTCGAGAAAACAGTCAACACTAGAGTGTCGCTCACAGTCGCCCACAATGCACTCGGCGAAGCATCACATCGCGGCTCTTTCTCAGCAGTCTAGTACGATTGCAGAATTTTCGCGTCGAGAAAACAGTCAACACTAGAGTGTCGCTCACAGTCGCCCACAATGCACTCGGCGAAGCATCACATCGCGGCTCTTTCTCAGCAGTCTAGTACGATTGCAGAATTTTCGCGTCGCTTCTGTCATTGTCTGCAAGTCTATTGATAGAAAAGGTGTAAGGTATGGTGTGTCGAGAAGGGGGGGGGGGGATAGTTGTGTCTTACCCTCAGAAGGCGGCTTCCAAGAAGCCAGCCTCGAATTCGAGGGTCGAAGCGCAGCGACGCTCGATTCGAATGTAGGAAACGCGGGGACAAAAGAACACTACCCAGCTGGCCACAACCGCTCGAAGAAAAAGACGCGCCCTATTGACCATCGGTTTAACGACCAACGCAGCGGCCCGCAGCCCGCGGGGGGTCCGGGAAGCGGTGCGAAGGAAGCCAAGACCGTGACACCAATAAATCTCGCATAGTGTTCGTGAACGCCTGTCGACGGAGACGAGATGTCGCCGAGGACGGTGCACGTGGCATCAATAAATCTCGCAAAGTACCTGTTAAAAGCCTGTCAACAGATACGAGATGTTGCCGAGGAGCGATGGCATGGCTCCGCTAGTTAACCGGCCGCACAGTGTATGAACACGATCAGGGTAGCTGAACGACGCCACCATAGTGTATGTTTTTTTTAGTGCACTTCTGAGAATGTCGTTTGCCGGACGTCTTCCACGTCTCTCTCTCAGGCAGGTGGCTCAAAAGGCTTCAGAGACAGAGGGTGGAGGCCTCCGGCAGACCAATTGACGGTTGGCCCAATAAGCAGGCTGAGTTGTTTTGATTTGCCGTGGGGAGAATTGGGAGGAGCAATCAGGGGGTTAAAACCTGGCTCCCGGCTCCTCACGGGGGTTCTTGTCGCAGGAGCGGTGCTATGCATTTGTCGGCTCTGCCGAATGATGTTGCACAAGTTCCAATGTACATAGCTACCACTTAACCTTGTATACATTACGGTACATAAATATCGTGTTGTTTTGCTGTAAGAAAAGCAGTCGTCTCCATTCTTGAGAGATAGCAGCAACCACGACGAGGCAAGGCAGCTACGACAACCTTCCACTCCCTTCTGCAACTGACAGCGGCTACGCAGCTGAGAGAGCTCTGCTCTGGAATCAAGAGGGAGTGGGGAGAAGGTTGGAAGTTTACTAAGGGTTTAAGCGATTGAATCGAATTAAAAGTCACAGTTTCGCCTCAACAGCGAAGCAATGAATCCGATAGCAACAAATTGGAATGTAACGCGAAGAACGGAGAGCAGCTCGAAATTGCCAGCGCGTCACTCGAGCCCAAAGGACGCACGAAAAGAACGCACACAGGACGAGCGCGAACTATCATGCGTCACAGCTCGACACTTGAAGCGCACTGCTCAAACACAAAGCAGGACGCACGAAACGAACGAACAGGCGCACACAGGACGAGCGCGAACTGTCACAGTTGTTACTTCTGTTTGAACAGCGCACTCCTTTCGCAAACGCGGCCGCTGCAGCGAGTACCTTCGTACGCTCTGTGACTTCAGCGCGGATATCGCGGGGAAAGCACAAGACATACAACCGCCCGCTCAGCCCCCCCCCCCCCTGCGGCCGCCCCCTTCTTTCCTCGAGATAAGCGCACGAAGGTGACCACGCCTTGTAGGGCGAAGAGCAACCGAGCAACGGCGTTCGCATGAGCGGGGCGACGATCTTTAAAGCGCGCAATGCGCGCACATCGCGCCATCTATGTCGTAACTAAGAAAGCATGCTGAAGGAAATGGTGTTTATAAATAGCTCGCCGTTAGCAGGCTGAAAAACGGTACTGTTGGTGGCGTAACCGTCGAACGCCACACGCTGGAAAGCGAGAGGTCGCCCGTTCGATTCCACGCGTCGGAAAGCTTTTCTGAATTACTTTTATTTGTGGCTTTCATATATATATATATATATATATATATATATATATATATATATATAGAGAGAGAGAGAGAGAGAGAGAGAGAGAGAGACATATACATATACGGGTGCATGACGGCGGCGACGGCGACGGCAAACATCAGCCGAGACTGTCCATATAATTGCTATCGCAATAAAAGAAAGGCTGACATCGATGACGATTCATCGTTTTGCGGGACACTTTTCATCGATTAATCGATTAATCAGACATCGATATTACCATCTTAGCTTGTATCGTGTTGTTGTACTTATTCACTGTGATTGTTTGATATGGGATCCCCGTTCTATTTTACTTAGGTATTAGCCCCGATAACGAACACTGGTGGCACGGCAGTCGCGGCGATGTGACGTCACGGCAACGACTCGCTGGCTCCGCGGCCGAGGATCGCCTTCTTCTGTGCCCGCCGTGTACCGCTTTTTATCAATACGGTGGTGGTTGCTGCATTTTTGCGATGCGAATCTCCCAAGATAGAAGGTGGATGTTTTCACGGCTAGCGAAAGTTAGGTAAGCTGCAGAAAGTTTCAGTTATATAGCTTATAATGGAGAAAATCTCGTCCAAACGGAAGATATTCGTTGCAAGAAGCAAGACATTCGTTGTTTTCACTACGTACTCTAAGAAATTGGTGCTAAAGAAACAGTTATGCTAATGGCTCTATTTAACTTCTATACAACTTGGCGTACACTCCACGGTCAGAACGTGTGTCCCGAAGAATTACAAATAAAGTTAGGAGGTTTTCAATTCACTAACTACAGTGCGGTTTGTCGTACAAGTTATGACTGCCTCGGTAGATTATCCAGGTGATTTGACAAAGTTGCGCTTTCTGCTACAGGAGACTTTAGATGAATCTATCGTAAAGAATCACTTAATATATCCACAACATTAAACAAAATATTACTGTCACACACAAAGCGGTTTCGGAAATAAATGCTGAGAAGTTGGTATACTTGGATTATGTTATGATTTCTTCTCAACAGTCTTCTGGCATTATGTGGCCGTACACCCTGCTTTGCATGAACTGCTGGTCCGATCAACCGCCCAAATATGATAAAATTTTGTTCGCGTTATTATTAACCGGTATGCTTCGATACAACACTTTTGTATTGTTCGTTTTAGCAGAGAATTGTTCGTGAAAACCTCATTGTCGTAGTTACACTGCCGCATTTAAGAGACATTTCCCAAGTGACATTATCGGCTTATGGGCTTCCTTGGTAACGAATAGAAGTGCACTGCGAGGAACCCACTACACTATAAATCATCATAATTTTTGTGAAGTAGGGAAGCAGCCACTGTTCAATTTTACTTCGAAAGCTGTTATGAGATCACAACAAGGCCGTTTTTGGCGCCGTAGTTGTCCGCTGCCGCCAGTGTCCGTAATCACTATCGCTCGAAATAAGAAAAAATATCCGGAATGGATTGAGGTTCGAACCTGGGCCCTCTGCGTGGGAGCCCAGTGTTCTACCACAGAGCCATGCCGGTGCTTGAAACTGCTTTGCAAAAAGACCCTTTACAGGCTTGATGTCGGGAAGGAACCACATTAACATATGTAATGTTGTGTGGTAGAAGAGTAAAATAACAACCAGGAGTCACACAACGCGAATTCTGTAGCCAGGCGTCATACAATTCGAATTTTGCAACGAGTGGGTTGTTGAATGCTTCCAACCCATTACAAAGGGCTCTGGCATAATTCTTCATCGTCATCAGCCACAGCATCGACAACGTGCACATAATGCCTTACAGGTGTTTAGCAGGTACCACGGTTCTGCGCAGAATTACGAAAAATTGCACAGTGGCTGCTTCCCTACTTCACAAAAATTATGATGATTTATAGCGTAGTGGGTTCCTCGCAGTGCACTTCTATTGGTTGCCAAGGAAGCCCATAAGGCTCCCATGATCTATTTCCTCGGGGTCTCAATAAAGTTAATTCCCTCTCTCTATCTCTTTCCCACGTTAACGTATGCTATAAAGCGTGGCGGGAGAGTTCAATAAAGACCGGGCGTGACACTATGCGAATTACGTAACTAGTGGGTCTTTTGAAGCTTCCAACCCATTACAAAGGGCTCATCCATAGTTCTTCATCGCCATCAACCGTCGCATCAACAAAGTGCACATGATGCCTTACAGATGGTACCTCGCTTCTCTGTGGAATGACGAATAATGTCGTGGTGGATGCTTCCCAACTTCACAAAAATTATGATTTGTGGCGTAGTGGGTATATCGTGGTGGGTGCTTCCCAACTTCTCAAAAATTATGATTTGTGCCTAGTGGGTACGTTGCTTGTGTACTTGACTTAGTAGCCACAAGAGAGTTTATAACGGGTTCTAGAAATGCCGCTCTTCCAGCTTTCGCTGTGACTGTGCTGCGCTATCCGCGCAGGCCTGGCGTTCTTTCGTCATTTTGCGGAGAACCGTGGTACCCGCTAAACACCTCTAAGGCATTACGTACACTTTGTTTATGCTGTGGCTGATGACGATGAAGAATTATGGAAAAGCCCTTTGTTATGGGTTCCATCCTGGAATTTTTTTTATTTCGTTTTTTGTCTTAGGCCTACTTCTCGCGATAGTGGTTACGGACACCGACGGCGGCGGCGGACAACTACGGCGCCAAAAAAGGCCCATGTTGCGATTTCATAACAGTTTTTGCTGTAAAAAGCAGAAGAAAGAAGGGTAAATCGACGGAAGACGACGACAGGGAAGAAGCTTGACACACGCGAGCGCTGAATTAGCAAAATATTTTATTTGGAAACAAGCAACCACATTCAGGTTGTTTCAGCTAAGAAGCACCAAGTATTTAAAGATTAAACATAGGCGCTATGCGTCTCCGATTAACGCAGCATTATTCTGATCCGTATAGACGACGTCAGATTATTTTTTTCCAATCCGCCAAGTTCGGCAGTTAACAAAGATTGCTTAATGAACTTTTCTAAATAGTAACTCTACAGAAAAATCTTCAATACAAAAGTTGTAGCGTTGTTCAGAAACATGGAATTTTTCAATTTACAGCAAGATAACTCCCCTGCTTATTTTTTTCCTGCTTTCCTTTGAAGTGCGCGAACTTTAAAAAAATACCACGTTACTGGCTCCTGACGCGCGGTCCTTTTAGTGTCCTCAAATGTAAGTTGATCGAATTATCAAAGGCTGTTTCACGAAAGAAGGTCGATTGAACAGGCCTGTTTAATCGACCGAGAAATATTCTGACGCCCTCTATATGGCTCAGAATAATACTGCGCTAATTGGAGACTTGTACCGCCTGTTTAATTTTTTAATACTTGGTGCTTCTTAGATGAAACACTCTGTATATGGCTAAAAACCCGTGACACTTCACGTGTGCTCCGTCCTCACAAAATTCCCATCACGACGCAACAAAAATAGCTCTTTCCTAGAAAAAGCAATCGACGGTTTCGAAACACAGGCGTCACCTAACCCATCAATTTATTCCACCTTAATAATCTCCCGGGTTAACTGATCTCCACTTCTGCACACAACTGAACACTCATTGCAAACCGGATCACACGTGGTTAGTACAGTGCAAGATCTACAGTGTGCATCTAACCCCCCCCCCCCTCATTCCAGACACGTTGTAACAAGGCTCCCGGAGCCTATGATTAAGGCATATATCCACCAACATAATTGTTTCCACAAGTGAAAGGCAGGTTGTGAACTGCACCTTTTGCACAGTCAACGACACTGGTTTGATGCCTCTTACTGCTCTCACTCGTCTTGGGGGCTCACGCGCTAGCCAATCTACACGAAGATCGCAGTTTATCGGACGCAGAAAAAAAACTAAATCTGGAACGCTCACCGATGCGTTTGGGATGATGTGAAAACACGTGAATGTACGGAATAACTGCTACTTCATTATTCGGGTTCGGCGAAGTTGTAGATTGCGGGAACATGCGATTGAGAAGGCCTTGAGAGAGAGAGAGAGAGAAAAATAAACGTTTATTTGCGATACAGTGTTCTGAGCGATGCTCGGTATCACCCTAAGGTGGGAGGGCTCCCTAGTCCAGGAACCCTCTGGCTTCAACTGCCCTCTTGGCCCTGATGACAAGTTGTCGCTGGTCTTCCAGCTCCTCGAGGGCGAGCTTGGCCTCCCACGTTTCGGTTAGCTGGTCGTCGTTCGTGTTTTGTGCTGGACTGACGTCCGTCTCCGGTTGCATATTGAGGTTTACATGACACGGGCATTCCAGGAGTAAATGTGCCAGGGTGTCCGGTACGCTGCAGAGCGGGCACATGAAGCTATGTTTCGTTGGATAGAGGCGGTGCATTAATATTCCATGTGTTTGCGTGCTACTTTGCAGGCGTCTGATGATCACGCTTTCTTCTTTAGTCAGTTTTGGATGTGGTGGAGGGTACACCCGTCGCTCCAGTCTGTAGTGTCGAAGTAGCGACGAATAGGTGTTCTGTACAGCCTCCACCTCTTCAGCCATGGGTCGGGTATCCTGTGGGTCCAGGACAGCCCGGTTGACGTGCTCGCGGGCAGCGGCATGGGCCGCTTCATTTCCCTGTAGACCCTCGTGTCCTGGCACCCATATTATACAGGTGTATGGGAGTGGAGTGCTTCGCCGTTTTATGATGTTAAGTCCATCGGCTGAGATGCGGCCCTTAGCATAATTCCTGCAAGCTGCTTGCTAGTCGGTGAAGAGAATCAGAATAATAAACTAGGATTGATTCATTCCAAGGATTGCGGTACTGCATTTCGCGCACCGGAGTAACCATGGAAGAATGTTCTCTGAAAAACTTCAAGTACTGTTCCTCAACCTGTAATGAAGAGAAAGGCAATATAGAGATGGTGAACACTGACGGCCCCTTTTCACGGTGTGGTAAGTCACAGAACTCCTGTGGTGAAGGCAGGGACTATAAAGCACCTTAATAAAACAATTCGGGGCCCTTGGAATAGATACACTGCGGAGGCGGCGATAGCAATGACCGCAACCATCATTTGTCAGATTCAACCGTGGCCGTGGCATCTTGTTCCTTTTTTCACTTGGCAAAACAAATATTTCACGTATGCTGAAAAAAGAGCAGACATTACAACATTGCTTCTAAGATATTTATCACACGTATGTAATACGTGTGACAAATGTCTTGCATTCATCTTGCATTATCATACGAGAAGATTGCATGTGAATACGTAGCCATACCATAAAGCGCTGAAGTGAGTCATTCACTCAATTATGATAAATCAGTGATACAATTGGCCAATCGATTGATGAATGAGCAGATGAATTACCGTGTGGACCAGTCCCACGTAGAGCGTGGTGCGTTCCGCACGCTCCCATTCTCTTTCATTTTTCCAAGGACGCCTTATAAGCAAGGCATGCATCTGCCGTTTCCACGGGTAGATCTTCGTCTCTTCACTGCTCCTTGAGGTGTTGGTCGCGGCTGCCTTCTCCACCAAGTTCGCTGGTGGCACCTTCTAGATGTATAAGAAGATTAACAGTACGTTATGTTGGGCTCGTTTGGGGCATCGTTACTAGAAATACGTGGCGCAAGTTTGCAACTGAGAAGAAACAAGAAGAGACAGAAAGAACGCCAACTCACAACTAAGTTTGTTTTCATGAAGGCTTCACAATATAAAGGCTCTTGAAGGACATGCGCAGAACATTCCACTCACCGTACGTGCAGGCATGAACAGACGAGATTTTTTAAAAAGAAGATCACAATCATGGTATCTGGGATCCAAATGTAGAGACGTCGGAAAAAACACCCCCAAACACAAACGTGCGCAAAGGTCGAGGAAATAAACCAAAAGATTGATAGACACTCCTCAGGAAAACCATCTAAAGAACATCGAGATCCAACAGTTGGAATTCACTATTATGCAGCGAAACTGACGGCACGCTGACGCAGGAATCACCTTTCTTCCTTATGTGAAAGGCTTCCAGTAACTCCCGCGCCAGCGCATCCCGGCTCCTTCGAAGTAGTCGCGTGCGATCGAACTGCGGTGTGCAAACACACGAAGCACAGTGGAAGGGTAAATGAGACCCTGTTCCATTCCTAATTAATAAAGAATGTTCCCTTAAACGGTCATTTGTACAGCGTCCTGTCTGGCCTATGTAGACCTTGCCACAGCTCAGGGGGATTTTCATACACAGTGCCCACGGCACAACGCATAAAAGGCTTTACATGCTTCTTATCGCACGCCGCCTTGGCACCTCTCGAAGAAATGCGGGCACAGAGCCTTGAAAGCTTATTCAGAGCAGAGAAGACCACCGGCACATGGTGCCGATTTGCAACTTTTTTTTAGGTTGTGGGGGATTTTGTGCATGTATGGCACAACATGCGGTCTTTTTCTCTGTCCTTGCAATGGCTCTGGCCTCCTGCGTTCCCCTTTCAGCCTCTGAAGCAACGTTTCGGACACAACCATTTATTATTTTTTTTAATAATTTTCCTTACCTGTCGCACTTCCGACAAAAAAAATCATAAATATGGCTAATCGCACAAAACACCTGTATATGAGCAATTTCTTGCTGCAAGCAAGATAAACTTAGGATAATAAATATCGGAACATATTAACCCTGATATTTGAGCTCTTTTTTTAAATAATTTCTGTGGTTTTACCGTGCTCCGTTTCACTCCATAATTGTGCTGAAACGTAAGAGGTTTACCAAAAACGCCGAAGTTTGAAAGTAGTTTTCTCAAAGACGCCATTTTTTATTTTTTTATATCCCTCTGATTGAAGTCAAAGACGTCTTCTACCACTCTGCCTAAAAAAAAACGTTGCATTATTTTGGTTGCTAACGAGTTATAATGCGTCACATGTGAGTAAGCCAGGCTAGCGGCTGGCTATGTGCTGAAAATCAGATATAAGTTCTTCATGATATTTGTGATCGCAAAGCAGCAGCTCGACAACAACTGCGCTGCCAGGTGTCATGGTTCAGCAACCTTTGTGTTGCGATCAGCCACATGACAAACCCGCAGCAGCGGTCGCTCGATGCTGCGGGCGCTCACATTACATGAGAGCCGCTTCGACTGCGGACGAGTTCTTCTTGAGCGCCAACCTACGCTCACAGGACGAATGAAATAACGAATGCATCACTATGAAAGGTAAATGCTGTTAAGTGCCAACAAAGGCCATATTATACAACTCTGTCGGAAATCTTGCAATGAGCGCCTCCATTAAGACGCTCATGTGTTGCTTCCTCTCTTCTGATGGTCTAAAGATAATTAGGTTCACTCTATCAGCAATATATGACAAAAAAGCAAGCCACTGACATTAAAAGAAAGCTGTCATGCGTGCTTACGATGGTCGAACAACTGAAACTACAGTTGCTCTTCAACCCCTGCCACAACACTTATGTCCGCCGTCTGTGAACAGAAGTTTGTCCAAGTCCTTTGCTTTATTAAAGCACCGCTTTTTCAATACTGTATTCTTTTGTGTCCGCAGATATAATATTCAACGCAAGCTGCGCATTTATCACGATATCATGAGGCTTCGGGCATAACAGCAGGGGAAGAAAAATACATCCGTGCTGTACTGAAGGCGCTCACTGCAGACTTGCCGGCAGAGTTGTCGTAGAGTAATATGGCTTTTGTTGGCACGTAACAGCCTTTAACTTTCACAGTGATGTATTCCTTATCTCGTTCGTCCTCTGAGCGAAGTTAGGCGCTCAAGCGGAGCTCGTCTGCAGTCGAAGCGGCTCTCATGTAATGTGAGCACCCTCAGCATAGAGGGGCCGCGGCTGCGGGTTTGTCAAGCGGCTGACACAAATCTTGATGAACCATGACACCTGGCAGCGAATTTGTTGTTGCGGAGCTGCTGCTTTGTGATTATGTCACGTACAATTATTTTGAACAACTTATACCCGATTTTCAGCGCATAACGAATGGCGTGGACGCTAGTCTGACTTGGCCACATGTGACGCATTATAACTTGTTAGCAACCAAAATAATGCAACGTTTTTGGTGCATGATGGTAGAGGACGTCATTGACTTTAATCGGAGGGATTTTTCTAAAAAATTAAGAATGGTTTCTTTGAGAAAACTAATTTCAAACTTCGGCGTTTTTGGTAAACCCCTTACGTTTCAGCACAATTATGGAGCGAAAGAGAGCGCGATAAAACCACGGAAATTATTTTAAAAGAGAGCGTAAGTATCAAAGGTAATATGTACCATTTTTTCTTATCCTCGGTTCAACTTATTTGCAGCAATAAATTCCTTTATTAGAGGTATTTTCTGCAATATGTCATGCTTGTGATTTCTTTCTTCAAAAGTGCTCCGACAGGTAAGAGAAATAATAGCTTCATAAGATTATATTGCACTTGTTCCTTGGTAGAAATAAGTATTGTGACCAAGAAGTGCGCCAATTTTTTCCCTAGGCGCTCAAAAATCACAAATCGCGACATTGGCGATAAAGTTGTTTCTTGTGGCAGAAATTTGTACTTTTTTTGAGGCAAACAATTTTTTTTCATGTAATAATTTCGAAACCATTGTTCTGGGTCTAATACCTACAGTACATTTCATCGAAATCGGGAATGCTGAGCCGAACCTCCTGTTCGATCTTATCTGGACACACCCACCCATTTAACTGTCTGCGTGTAGTAGAGAAGAACCTCGGCTGACTTCCGGTTGTGGCCGTACACGGGGTGACTGCACGTGGACCTGTTACGCCGCCACAGTATCGTCGTATAATCCAAAACAGTGCAATCGAGAGCGCCACAGTCACGGCGACCAAAGCGCAGTGCATCGTACCTGCTGAGCAAAGATTCGACTCTCAAGGGGAGTCGGATGAATACGCTGATGTACAGTAATCCTGAAGCCACTTGCGGGATACATTACTCACTGCCATACGTAGACATTACGCCCCTACATGTGCAGGCACCCCACTCTCATAATCTGAAGAATTGAGTTTTCGTTCACGACCCTACAAGCACCCCTTCCCCCCTCCTCCACCAACTGCCGACTCGTCGTATGCCTATCGGTACTGCGATAACTTTTTGTCGCATAAACTCTAACTATGTTCCTCTTCTCACCGACGTCACAGTGTGCTGCAATAGGTCTTCCGCTTTTTTGCCAACTGCAGGAACCGCTTGATGAATGATACCGGCTTCCACGCGATTGAAGCGAAGCCTTCACGGATAATCAATAGAAGCCTACGAAGGCGAGATGACGGCCCCCGATGAACGCGCCAGTGTGACTAATCGTGGACAACTCCATGACAATAATCATTTTTCAGCTACCTGCACGGCCGCGTGTGTGACGTAGCGTAGCACTGAGTGTACTTCACGGTTTTTACATGCAACAGCCACCGTTCGTTGCCGCCTTTGCAAGTGCGCGGCGCAGACGACGAGAAGCCTCGCCGCACTGACACTATGAACGCGAAATTCGGACGTACGGTGCGGCAAGCGTAATCATGCATCTCCCATTCGGTCGTTAACCCGCCGTAGTAGCTTAAAGGAACACTAAAGAGAAAAAATGAATTGATATGGATTGATAAAGTGTGCTCAGAGAACTCTTGTGTAGTTTATTTCACCACCATAGGTTTATTATTAGAGGATGTCACTGATCCCGTTAATGGGGACGGCAATCGCCGGGCGGATTCTAAGGGCTGGCGTCAAGGCCCTCCGAAAACGCACCACGAAAGCGCGGACAATTTAGAGTTGGTCCTTTGGTGCGCCAGCGGACGCCGGTTGTGGTCCAAAGACCGAGTCAGAGCCGAGAGTCGATAACACAACGAAAACGAAATATATTCTCAGTTAAGGCAATACAAATAACACAAACACGTGCACACTCGGCTGGTACCAGTTACAACTTCACAATATAACTCAGATGGTGTTTACACAACGGGAGCTAAACAAACAGATCACACGCTACAAATGCAATCGCATGCATTACAACTATTCAATGACCGTTAAAGTCCTCAATATACAATGGCGTATCCAGTCCGCAATACATGGACGGTAATCGAATGCTTCTCTTCAAGGAAACACTCACGCCAGCTCCAGCGTTGATCGTCGTAGCTCAACCGTCGTCGTGACTTGTCACGGCTCACACGGTGTCGTCATCGGATTCTTCCAGATCCACGAGCGACTGACCGCACACCGTCATAATCACGTCTTCTTTGGCTAACGGAGCCACACTTCGCATAACTTCACCATCACCGGGCCGACTGACTCGCTCACTCCTTCGCTGACTCTCTCACTGACTGCACTGACCCACTGTCTACTCTGCCTGCACTTCTTCACTCCTGTCTCGACACTCTCCGTTTGCACGCTTTTATCCCTTCTTCCCCGGTTTGTAGAAGCGTCGGGATGTTTCTTCTGCGTACAGGCCACAGCCAAGCTTGGGGAAAGGGCGAGAGCTTTCTCGTATGTTCGAATCGCGACGGCATCGCTCGCGGATGCGTCACCCTTTCCTTCTAGAAAGATCCAGGCTTTGCCAGGCGTTCGATCGTGTTTACGGCGTCTGGCTCGAGTGGGTGAGGAGGATACGGCGCGCCGGCGTCTTTTGATGCTTGTTTTTTCCGTCTTTTCGCTTCTTGGGCGAGCGGTTCGCGCCGTTCTGTCTCGTAGCCAGCTGAAAGCGGCCTCGCGCGCGCTTTATAACGCGATCGTTTGTGACACTGCCCCCCACTTCAAGAATATTATCACATAATATTCAAACAACACAAACGAGCGCGCACATACACATCCAAAAATGTCCCACATACAGAGTCCATAACTCAGTCCACACACAATGCGCGTCACATTCATAATAGAACTCTTAATACAATTCCAGGGCCTTTCAATGTCACAACATATGAAAGATAAACACCAGTACATAAGTACAAAACACCAACATAGCTTTCATATAAACAATGCGAACGCACAAAGCTCCGCAATTATAATGCATATACAATTATATCAATAGCATTGTACACATAATGTTAAGTAAACGACACTCGGGCTCACTAGCCATACACACATGACACAGGGTATAATGCAACACACTCAAAACTCAAACCATTTCAAACAAATTCGATTCCAACACCCTATCCTGTTAAATTCGGGTCGCGCTTACGCCCCTTCTTTCGGTGCTCGCTCGCTCTCTTTTTGTTTCTCTTCTTTTTCTTGCGAGCCGTTCCATTTGACGGTGCCGGAGGGGGCGTCTCTGCTGTCGTCGACACATTCGACACTAGCAAGACGTGGTCGCGTTCGTTAGAACGTTCGCGGTGCTTCGCCAACTTCTGCGCGTCGTGGTGTTTTGACTGGACGACCACCTTCGACATCTTTTGAGCCGCAGATGATGGTGGCCGCTCAGTTGCAATGTCACCTGCTCGGCGCGTCTTCACTGGCGGTACAGCGACCGTTGGTGCTCCATTGTTGCCATTCTCTCACGCCTCGGCTTCAGTATGAGCTCGGGTGACATCTTTCCTGAGATTCCCTTCCGCGCTTCCTTTTTGTCGCGGTTCCCGAACTGACGAGAGCTCCATCTTCGGGGCTTCTCCCAAGCGTTCAGGATCGTATGGCCCTCGAGCTCCGTCGATGTTTCCCACGATTAGGTCAAACAGGGGGTTATCCATGCACAGGGCAGTAACTCTCCCGCTGAAGTAAGGGGTCTCAACTTCAATCTTGGCTTCAGGAAGCATTCGAATGGAACTATCAAGCAGGCAAACCGGTTGGTTATTGCCTGTGAAGTCACTCTCTCGGACCAATTTCTTTCGTACGATAACAGTGGTGCACCCACTATCTCTTAATACCGTGACTTCCTTTCCACCAACTTTCCCCTTAACTGTCGGCATTTCTTTCTTTGTGTCTGTTGTCACGGCAGCACCAATGAAATCCATCTTCTTCCCGCTTTTCACATCGGCCAATTCATCTTTGATACCTTCCGCTTCCTCTTTTGGCGGGGCATATGCACAAGCAGCTTGGTGGGCTTTACTCGCATCGCTTCGACATGCGTCGGCTTTGTGCCCAGTCTGACCACATTTAAAACACTTCATCACACTGGGGCGTGAGAAGTTGGTCCGACAACTGTTGGCGCGATGACCCAGCCGGTTACACAGAAAGCATCGCGGAACACTCTCCGGTGCACGCTTGTTTTCTTCAGGTGCCGATTTCTTCGACTCCTCGTGAACTTCCTTTTTTACCTTGGCCAGATTCGTGCCACCTTGCGCTTCCAAGAATTGATCGGCCAACTCAAGCATGTCGTGAAGCGATTTAGCTTTCCTCTCTTTCAGATACAGCGACAGGCTCGGGTGGCAACTGGTGAGAAATTGCTCTCTGATTAAAAGCTCTCTAAGCTCACCGTACTCCTGTGCCGTCTCTGAAAGTTCGATCCACCTGTCAAAATAATGGCTGAGCCGCGCAGCATACTGCGTTGCTGTCTCGCCATCAGCTGGCTTTCCCGTACGGAACCGATCGCGGAAGCCTTCCACGGTGAATCGAAATCGCTTCAGCAAAGCAGCTTTTACTTTCGTGTAATTAGCTGCATCGGTAGGTGTCAGCCTACCGTACACACTGAGCGCTTCGCCACTCAAGCAAGTGCTCAAAGCTGTTGCCCATTGCTGCTCCGGCCAATTTTGGCTTCTAGCTATCGTCTCAAACCTGTGCAGGTATGCATCAAGGTCATCTTTCCTTTCATCAAACGCCACAAGCAGTTTGCTTGGGTTCAATCGGAAGCTATGATCTTCCCTTTCACTGCTCTCCACTCTAGCCTGGACGGGAGTCTCTGTGCGCTGCTGCAAACGGAGCCGTTCGATTTCCAATTCGTGCTGCCGTTGCCTTTCTCTCTCAGCCATCTCAGCTTGCATCTGTCTCTCTTGCGCCTCTCTTTCTTCCTTCGCCCTCTCAACTGCCAACCTCTCTCGTTCAAGCTCTGCTTTCAGCTGTTGTTCCTTCATCTCTCTTTCTTCCTTAGCTCTTTCTCTCTCTTCTTTTTCCTTTTGGCTGACCCACTTTCGTAGTTCGGCCCCAGACAAACCCATCTTCTCACCAAGGGCAACTAGCTTCTCAAGATCCATGATGCCCGTTAACAAAACCTAGCCGCGTGCACAAAATCTCTGCCTAACTTCGAATACCAACACTCTATGCACACAGGTTAGCGAGAACGCGGTGCAGCACACAAAAATCGTTCGCAAGCACTATCAACGTCTCAGGGCTCTTTCTCCCTACTTTGGACACACTGTGCACCAAAAAGGTCCTGTGTCGCGGACGCCAGAATAATTGTCACTGATCCCGTTAATGGGGACGGCAATCGCCGGGCGGATTCTAAGGGCTGGCGTCAAGGCCCTCCGAAAACGCACCACGAAAGCGCGGACAATTTAGAGTTGGTCCTTTGGTGCGCCAGCGGACGCCGGTTGTGGTCCAAAGACCGAGTCAGAGCCGAGAGTCGATAACACAACGAAAACGAAATATATTCTCAGTTAAGGCAATACAAATAACACAAACACGTGCACACTCGGCTGGTACCAGTTACAACTTCACAATATAACTCAGATGGTGTTTACACAACGGGAGCTAAACAAACAGATCACACGCTACAAATGCAATCGCATGCATTACAACTATTCAATGACCGTTAAAGTCCTCAATATACAACGGCGTATCCAGTCCGCAATACATGGACGGTAATCGAATGCTTCTCTTCAAGGAAACACTCACGCCAGCTCCAGCGTTGATCGTCGTAGCTCAACCGTCGTCGTGACTTGTCACGGCTCACACGGTGTCGTCATCGGATTCTTCCAGATCCACGAGCGACTGACCGCACACCGTCATAATCACGTCTTCTTTGGCTAACGGAGCCACACTTCGCATAACTTCACCATCACCGGGCCGACTGACTCGCTCACTCCTTCGCTGACTCTCTCACTGACTGCACTGACCCACTGTCTACTCTGCCTGCACTTCTTCACTCCTGTCTCGACTCTCTCCGTTTGCACGCTTTTATCCCTTCTTCCCCGGTTTGTAGAAGCGTCGGGATGTTTCTTCTGCGTACAGGCACAGCCAAGCTTGGGGAAAGGGCGAGAGCTTTCTCGTATGTTCGAATCGCGACGGCATCGCTCGCGCATGCGTCACCCTTTCCTTCTAGAAAGATCCAGGCTTTGCCAGGCGTTCGATCGTGTTTACGGCGTCTGGCTCGAGTGGGTGAGGAGGATGCGGCGCGCCGGCGTCTTTTGATGCTTGTTTTTTCCGTCTTTTCGCTTCTTGGGCGAGCGGTTCGCGCCGTTCTGTCTCGTAGCCAGCTGAAAGCGGCCTCGCGCGCGCTTTATAACGCGATCGTTTGTGACAGAGGAGAAAACAAAGTTCAAAGTTTCATCTTTAAATTTCGCGCCTAACTTTGTAATTCCTGACGTAAAAGGTTTCAAAGAGCATTTAACGTATTTTGGCGCCACTGGCTCGACGGAATTTCCACAAACTCGTTACGTCAAGTCTCTGGCCCCCTCAGAGGACAATGTACTTCGATTTAACCGATTAGGAACTACGTAGGCCCAAGCAGGCGCCGTCAAAAATATGTGACGTCACGGCAAATGGTGCGGGAATTCCAAGGTGGCGTCGCCACCTGTATTTTATTTTTGCGCGTTTTCTCGCTTATTAAGCGTCTTCTCGCAGCAAGCGTGGTGTTTTTGGTATCGTGGAAGACTACTTTACTAATGCGAGAAAAATCGTTTTGCTCTTTAGTGTCCCTTTAACAGGTAAAGTTGCGCTAGTTTCATTCTCGGCCACGGCGGCCGTATTTGCGCAAATCCATCGTGTCAGGGGCGTAGCCAGAAATTATTTTCGGGGGCGGGGGGGGGTCATTCATTCTTTATGTATGTTCCTGGGTGCGTATATATATATATATATATATATATATATATATATATATATATATATATATATATATATATATATATATACGGCGATTGTTAAGAGGCTATCATCGGTTGCCGTAAGACAAATAAGAAAAGGATATACGCTTCTAAAAAAACAGTTTATTTGTCAACGTTTCGATCGGAGACCCATCTTTATTAATACAAAATTTACGAGGCTTCGATGCGCTTTTATAGCATCGTCCTCTGAGCAGGTAGAGCGAAAAAAAGATTAATAATAAAAATTTTGAAATGACAAAGTCAGTAGCGATAACACCACGCGTTTACACTCAGGGATAGAAAAAACACGCGCATCCTCGGAGAAAAAAAAAGAAAACATATTGTAACGGCGCCTCTGGAGCGAGAAAGAGGAGTGGTAGGAGAAGACGACGACGAGGACTTTGTTGCTGCTTCCGTAGCCTCACCCCATCCAGTGCTCTGCCGCTGAGCGTTCTCAATAAACGCCTCCTGACTCGTAACATCGTGGTGGAGGTGCTGGGTACGTCCAACCACGGAAGCTGTTCCACCAAGTCTTCGTCGCAGTCGTCGCCTTGCGGGTCTTCCGCCAGTGCAGCTTGACATGTCTACTGAGGCTGACGCTGCGACATCAACGCCTGCTTGTCCTTTGCAGCCTTACAGACAGCCACGGCCCTACGGAGGAAAAGCTGGGGAAGACGTCGACCAGTGGCTGACCCATTACGAGCGGGTGAGCAAGAGCAACAAATGGGACGCAAATGATCGACTCACAAATGTGGTATTCTCGTTGACCGACACCGCGCTCGTCTGGTACGAGAATCACGAGGACGCCTTAACGACGTGGAGTATTTTTGTTGAAGAACTGAAAAGCTGCTTCAGTGACGCCGCCGCGAAGAAAAAGCGTGCTGAGTTCACACTCGCCCAGAGGGCTCAACTTTCTGGTGAGACTTGCATCGCATATATTGAGGAGATCTTGAAGCTGTGCAAGACGGTGAACCCATGTATGTCAGAGGAAGACAAGGTTGGGCATCTCTTGAAAGGCATCGCTGAGGACGTGTACAACTTCCTCATCAGCAAGGATAACTTCAGCTCTGTGTCCGATGTCATACGGCATTGTCGGACCTTCGAAACGTTGAAGATGCGCCGAATAACTACCAAGTTTGGCCGTTTGTCAAACGTGGCGACGGTAGCAACCGTTGACGTGAGCTCGTCTTCGGACCTTGCCTCAACGATACGCCAAATTGTTCGCGAAGAGCTTCTTCGGCGTGAAGAATTAACCTCGTCCCCGCCACGTTTCGCGAGTGCCTGCTCAGCGCAAGATCCCTCCATGCCAGGCCCTGTTCCAGCACGGCAGTCCGTGAACGCTACCGATGTCCGTTATCACACGGAAGTGCCACGTCCCATGGCGCCACCTTCTCTGAGGTCCGACTACCAACCGCGTCCTCGTTTCCCCCGCCGCTATCGTCGACCGGCCACTGGTTACGACACGGAGCCCGAAGGTGTTGCGTATTCCCCATATCCAGATATGCCTGATTACTTGGACGAGACGCATGTGCAGCGACCGCCTTCCCCGGTGTGTTACAACTGTGGTGTGCCTGGCCACATCGCGCGGTTCTGTGAGCGCCGGCAGTCATCTCGATATGAACGACCATCGGCTGGTACTCGGCGCAATGACGGGCACACCGGTAGTCGATGGCCGGCCCACATGACATCGAGGGATAATTTTGCACAAAGGAGCTTCAGGAACACCTCACCAGCCTCCGACCGGAGCTTGACGCCACCATCAGGACCTCGACCGCGCCGTTCTCCATCGCCACGGCGGCGCGTACCGTCGCCACCGCCGGAAAACTAACCAGCGCGGCCGATGGGGGTGAGGTCGCTGGAAAATTGCGTTCAACAGATATACCTCCTCCCGTTTTTATGTTAAGGAACAAGATGCATGTGTGTGTCGATGGAGTACCTACTATGGCTTTGGTGGACACAGGTGCGACTGTCTCGGTAATGAGTCTCGTATTTAAGAGGGCGCTACGCCGCAAAGTGATGTTTCGGTGGAATCAAGCAGGAATGTTTTTTGGAGTGGGCGGTGAATCATTGTCTCCTGTTGGAATGCGTACTGTGGACGTATCCTTGGGTGGTAGACTTTTCACCACCGAGTTCGTGATCATTTCTCGGTGCACCCACGACGTAATTTTGGGTATTGATTTTTTGAAGCAGTGCGGAGCTACAGTTAATTGTCGAACTGGGGAGTTGTCAGTAACCGACAGCCTTCCTTCTGAACTTTTGGAGGACAGTAACCCCGGCCACGAAAGTACTTTTGCTGTCTTTGAGGATACCACCGTGCCCGCATTATCAGTTGTGTGGGTACCAGTGACCTGCTCCAGCCCTACAAACGCCACGTTTGATGCCACTGTGGATCCCATTCATTCAGCCTGTGCTAAAAAGAACATCGTCATTCCGCATTGCCTGGTGCCAGTGGAAAATGGAAAATCTGCTTTGTGGGCAGTCAACTACTCCACAGAGCCCGCCATACTCCCGGACGGAATGAAACTCGCTACCTTCCGAGCAGACGAGCTTTCTACGGTGGCGTCGTTGACAGATGGAGATCCTCCGGGCGAAGCGGTCACTCTACGGCCTTCCGACTCACGTCTACTTGGCATGGTTAACACGTCATTGAGTGCGCGTGAGTGCCGCACCTTGGTCGACGTCCTGTCACGGCACCTATCTGTGTTCGACTCTGCACAAGAGGACAAACCGCTTCCGATCCCTGAGTCTCGCACACGCCACAAGATCAACACAGGTACAGCGCATCCGATAAGGCAAAAACCTTATCGAGTTTCCCCGGCAGAACGTAAGATAATCGATAAGCAAGTTCGCGAAATGTTGGAAAAGGGGGTAATTCAGGAGTCGTGCAGTCCTTGGGCGGCCCCAGTGATACTTGTAAAAAAGAAAGACGGCACCTGGAGGTTTTGTGTGGACTATCGACGTGTCAATGCAGTCACTAAAAACGACGTCTATCCCCTCCCTCGCATTGAAGATGCTATTGACTGCCTTCACTCAGCCTCGTACTTTTCCTCCGTTGACTTGCGGTCAGGTTATTGGCAGATACCGATGGATCCGGTGGACAAAGAAAAGACAGCTTTTGTGACTCCCGATGGGCTCTATGAGTTCAATGTTATGCCATTCGGTCTGTGTAACGCCCCCGCAACCTTCGAGCGGTTTATGGATACCATCCTGCGTAGCCTCAAATGGGAGATCTGTATGTGCTACCTCGACGACGTTGTGATTTTTGGGCGAACGTTTAGCGAACATAATCAGCGTCTCGATGTTGTGCTGGCTTGTATTAAGAACGCTGGGCTTGTTCTCAATTCAGAGAAGTGCCATTTTGGTGAGCGGCAAGCACTCGTTTTAGGGCACCTTGTTGATAAAGATGGTATCCGACCTGACCCGCAGAAGACTAAGGCCGTCAAAGAATTCCAGCCACCACGGTCTGTGAAGGAGCTGCGTAGTTTCCTAGGACTATGCTCATACTTTCGTCGTTTTATTAATTGGTTTGCTGACGTTGCTCATCCGCTGTCATGCCTCCTGCGAAGGGATGCACCGTTCCATTGGACAGATGAATGTGACGCCTCTTTTCGACAGCTGAAGCATCTCTTGACGTCACAACCGATTCTACGGCACTTCGACCCCTCCGCCCCAACGGAAGTTCACACAGACGCTAGTGGTGTGGGCGTCGGTGCCGTACTCGTTCAACGCATTGAGGATAAAGAACATGTCATCGCTTATGCCAGCCGCTCGCTGAGCAAGCCGGAGCGGAACTATACTGTGACCGAACAGGAATGCCTTGCCGTAATCTTCGCAGTTCAAAGATTTCGGTCATACTTGTACGGACGGCATTTCACGATCCTCACAGACCACCACTCCCTCCGCTGGCTTGTGAGCCTACGTGATCCATCTGGTCGACATGCGCGCTGGGCCCTCAGATTGCAAGAGTACGACTTCACTGTATCTTACAAGACCGGCCGGCGCCATGCCGATGCTGACTGCCTTTCAAGACTACCTCTAAAATCCACAGACTGCGAGGCAGAAAACTTCGATCGTTACCTCTCTTCCCTTGATCCTGCTTTTCCCGACGTGGACGTGTTCAAGGCTGAACAGCTGAAGGACCCAAAGTTGCAGCCATACTTTTCTGCCGCTCAAGATTCTCAGATAGCGCGTCAGTTCTGTGTTCGCAATGGAATGCTATATAAGAATTACACTGCAACTGGGCCTTTACTGCTGTTAGTGGTACCGGAAAGCCTCCGTTCTTCTATATTACGTGTCATGCATGATGACCCCACTTCCGGCCACTTGGGATCAGCGCGGACTCTGTATAGAGCTAAAGAGCGTTTTTATTGGCCGCGAATGCGCCAGACTACCGAGCAGTATGTCGCCAGCTGCACGAGGTGCCGGTCAACTCCAGCCTGTGCCGCCTGCGTGCTCGCCTTCTGAGCAAGTGGGAATTGATCTTCTAGGTCCTTTCCCACGATCCTCCACCGGTAACCGCTGGATAGTCGTGTGCATCGATTACCTCACTCGGTACTGCGAGACGGCCGCCATCCCCTCTGCGACTGCTGCTGCCGTCTCTTTATTCTTGTTACATTCCGTCATTCTCCGGCACGGACCGCCCCGAGTGATAATCAGCGACCGTGGACGCCAGTTCACTGCAGATGTTGTCAAGGAATTGCTACGCTTATGTGCTTCTACTTTTCGACATTCAACACCCTACCATCCTCAAACAAACGGACTTACCGAGCGTGCGAACCGGACCCTTACGAACATGATTTCAATGTACGTGGCATCCAATCATAAGAACTGGGACGAGATTTTGCCGTTTATAACATACGCGTTCAACACAGCAAGACACGAAACGACATGCTATAGCCCATTCTTCCTTCTATACGCGCGCCCACCTCGTTATACTTTGGACACTATCCTTCCTTTGACCACCGCTGATAACCTATCAGTAGCTGAGACTCTGTCGTGCTGAGGAAGCTCGCCGACTAGCGCGACTCCGCACGCTAGCTTCCCAGACCACGTCAAAGGCCAGATACGACAGTAAGCACCTCCCTGTGAGCTATGTCCCTGGCGATTTTGTGTGGTTGTGGACCCCAGTACGGAAGCGCGGTCTATGCACCAAGTTCTTGGCGCACTATGCTGGCCCGTTTGTCATCATCGACCGCTTGAGTGAGGTAAACTATACGATAGCGCGCCTCACACCCAGCGGCCGACGTTCTCCAAGAACTCAAGTTACGCACGTCGCCCGGCTAAAGCCATGTACACAACGAGAGGACACCTGACTCGCCCGGCGGGCTTCGTCTGCGCGAGGAGAAGTGTAACGGCGCCTCTGGAGCGAGAAAGAGGAGTGGTAGGAGAAGACGACGACGAGGACTTTGTTGCTGCTTCCGTAGCCTCACCCCATCCAGTGCTCTGCCGCTGAGCGTTCTCAATAAACGCCTCCTGACTCGTAACAATATAAATGTCTCTATAGATAATATCGACGCACACAATCAGTAAGTACATTTCTTTCATCCACTGTAAAGCCCCACCTCTCCGGCTCCCCCCTCCTCATTTGTTCGTGAAGCATAGTGAGGGGGTGAGGCTTCACAAGAAGGGATAAGCGCTTAAAAAAGGGTCTACGGACTATAAGCATTCACGAGTTTAATATAAAAAAATGGCACCGCGTAATACATGCACACAATACAGGCGAAATGCAAAAAACGCACGTTAGACAAAAACAAGAATTCCAAATATGCTATCGTGAAGTATGATGCAACGCCAGTAAAAACAAAATCTTTTTTTTTGTTTTAGTTTTAGCGGCGTCACTTCAGTTACGATCATGATCCATGCAACCGATGTGTCACAGCGAGCTCATCGTTTCGCGGTTTGTAGACAACGATTACCTCGCACCGCGTTTCTCATTGCAAGGCGTTCGTGCATCGAGCGCGCGATTTACGTGACGGGCACTTCAACCTAGCACATCACTCTGGGCTGGTGGAACTGAATTCCGTTAAGACGAGGCAACTGCCCCAATAGGCACACAACACATAATCACACACGCACCAGATGACCACAATTATCTTCTTATAAGGCACGCACCACTGCATATTCTCCACACCTGGTTTGTTTACTTTCGCATTGTGTTGCGCTAACGGGTTATGTTGGTCGCTTTCTTTCGCTCACGCTTTGCCTGCACATACGTCATTCATATAGGCGCACAGCACGGCACATATAACAATATAGATCACTAAGATTCCTACGTAGCGAGCTCTAAGTAACACACACACACACACACACACACACACACACACACGCACACACACACACGTACATGTGGCAACGCTAATGCCGTGGCTTTTGCCGGCGGTAAATCGTACACAGACGCGCACATTCCGGCTTCACTTTCACCTCACAGCACACGAATGAACGCGACGATAGTCGCCGATGTGGTGACCTTCAGGCGATATGCTTGGTATGTCCGAGCGATGGAGGGAACACACGCCATATTGCAACTTGACGCTGCCGAAACAAGGGAACGCGCTAAAGCGTTGTAAAGCACTCCGAGCTGCTGCCGCTTCGGTGCACTTCAAACGCGGCACAATCACAAGCTTCTACTGCATCGGATGGCGACCGGCGAAGATGATGCTGGGTACGTGCGGATAACGGCAGGAAATAGCTTCTTCTGGAAGAAACACCGCAGGAAATTCGAATGTCTCAAAGTCTCAATGCAGCGGTACCTCGCTTCTCCTCGCGAACAGCGCCATGTTGCATTTGTCATTGGCTCGTCTTAAAGGGCCCCTCACCAGGCCACATAGCAAATTTTAGTTAGACACTGGAAGTTGTTGCGTGCCAAATGAGTAGCAGTATACCGCAAGAATTTTTCAAATCGGTTCATTACGAGCTGAGAAAAACAATAATTTGTAGCGGCGCGAAACCATGATGAGAGGAGGCGAGTTTCAAACCCTTGCCACTCGCCCCGTGTAGCCTTCGCAAGCCAAATCCCTTCCCTGCCCTCTTCACTTGGCACATACGCATGAACACGTCATGCGCATGCATGGTCACGTGCGCATGACGTGCCCGAGCCAGCCCGAGCACGCGAGCGGCGTTGCACGGCCGCTACCTTTTTTTTTTTTATGTAGCGGCCGTGGGCGTTTTGTCGGCGTTCTCTGTGGTGTACTGCCTGTTTCTGCGGGACGGGCATGAAAGTTGAGAAATTTGTACGGGCACGAGAGTGGCGGTATCATGAGCCAGTGCCGCATTAACGTTTACTTGGACGCGGTAGAATAAATGAGCATAATGAGTGCTCGAACGCGCCAGAACATTACTTTCGTTTCCAGGGCTGGCGTCTGCTCGATGCGCTAACCGCGGGGACACGAACGCATGGGAAAGGGAGGCACATTAGCCCCGCATCTCGCTGCAATTCACGAAAAAAAATGAGAGAGGCATACATTCCCTTTGTGTGTCTCATTATTTCTCTCAAGTTTTATTAATCTATTCAAGCAACAAATTACACAAACTACACATGTCGCGTCAAATAATTATCGCAGTGTCACGTGCTACTGTTGGCGACGTCAGAGCACAGTCGTCTACGTAGAGGAGCGACGTCACAGCACTGCCATCTACCTAGGGCCATTTTCTCATGTACGTCATCCCCTCATTCTCTAAAGCGCGCGCCCGCGAGAGGAAGGGCAAGCAGCGTTCATCTTGAAATTTGACCCATTTCCGAGGCGCGTAGCGTTGCAAATTTTGGCAGACGTGATCGTGAACGCCCAGTGTATGCATTGCGCTCGTTAGCTCAAAATTGTCAAACCTGGTGAGGGGCCCTTTAACCGTTTCATCATGGTAAAGAGCGGCCGCACTTGGACGCGCATAATACAAATACGGCACAGTTTACTTTTAAAGACGATAGCCTTTCTTGGCATACTTCAACGGAGAAATTTTAGTCACAAAGGAAAGTTTATTGAACCTCTACACGCAAGCGCGAAACACACTTATAAACTAAATAGAGGAAAGAAGTGTTAATTTCAAGGGCTCGTTTTCTTTGTTATACACAATATTAATGAGAACTAACAGACAATAATGCCAAGGAAAGTATAGGGGATGTTTTTAGTAATAAATGTAAGGTAATTGTGAAGAAAGAAAAGTGGACGAAAAGATAGCTTGCCGCGGGCAGGGACCGAACCTGCGACCTTCGAATAACGCGTCCGATCCTCTACCAACTGAGCTACCGCGGCGGCCATCCCCGCGTCCACTTTATAGGGTATATGTGTGCATTTAAACGTGGGAGCGTCAGTCAGCGCCGCCTGTAGCCATGATGGCGAGTGTGGAACCCTCTTATACTTATAAATTGCGTCAGTGTAGTCTGTCTTTCTGTTTGTCGGCACGTCACTCGATTCAGCCACTCGGCCAAAGTTGAACCACTTGCCCAAGGGCCAGCCATCTTGAACTTGTACGGCTGTTCATACTTATGAACGTTGTAGATCAAAAAGTAAATATCACGCATATCTGAGGCGCAACATCACTAGTTAAGTATTAGGTGGTGTGTTCCTTTAATAGAAAATGCATACATACGCAATTCTAAAGACCCTAGTTTCTTAAGCTGCGCTGAAAATGCGACTGCACTGAAACTTGCTTTCCTCCGTGCCCTCTGCACGAGCTTGTAGCGGCATCTTCATCACCGCTCACGATCATCATCACCATTTTACCACTTACGCGCCACGCCTCTCGCGCAGCTAATGCTCAGCTCGAGGCGCGAGCAGTAGAACGTGCTCACGCTCCTGGAGGCTGGACGCCGGCAGCCGCTGCCGCTCTGCTGGTACTAGGGCCTTCGAATAAAGTGGCGAGACTTCGGCACGGCCACGTCGGCCGCCTTGACGTCTCTCACTCTCGCTACAATTGGTGACCCGGAGAACACGCCCTTCGCCGAGCGGCCCGCTGCCATGCTTCCGCGACTCTGCCCTCCAGTTCCGCCGTTTCACCCGGCCTACCCACGAGCGTGGTTCTGGCAGCTCGACGCCTGCCTCGCGGTGAACGGCGTCACCGCACAGCCACTGATCCACGACATCCTGCTTGACGCCCTCCCAGCTGAGCTGCGTCATCTATCCGCCGCGTCGTCATCCAGCCCGCAGCCATACGACGACCTCTGCGCTGCGGTGCTGGCCCGCTACGGCGAGACGTACCGCCTGCTACCGGGGACCCGTGAATTCCGGGTTTCCCCTCCGTCAGCGCGAGCGGTACCACCCGGCCCGCAGCCCTCCCATGACCACGACCTACCTTCCCCGGCTACGTCTCTTTCCACCTCTCGTCCGGCCACCAGCGCAGTGGTTCCCGCGCCGGACGACCAGCCCGACGATGTTCAGGTTCCCACGCCCGAGGTTCCCACACCCGACGACGTTCTTGCTGCCATCGACCAGTCTGCCACGAGGTGCGTTTCTTCGACGCCCTCGGCCGACGGTCCATCAGGCATGCCCGCCATCCGCCCGTCGTCCCTGTCCTCGCCGGCTCACGACACGTCCCTGACCTCGGCTTCCACGCTGGCTACCTTGCCGCACGACCTGGAAGCTGACACGGAGAACATCTTGCCCGCTGTTCGCCCCTCGCTCGCGGAGGTTTCGCCGTCGACGGTACCCGAACACGACCTTTCACCGACTTCTAAGCTCTGCGCCTGTTGTCAGCAGCGACCAGCGTCGCCCTCGACGTCTACCGCAGCAGAAGTTCGTGCCCCTTACCAACTTCGGCCGCACTTGCGCGACGCTGCTACTATGACGGAAGCGCCTGAGGACGACATGCCTGCTGGTTCGCCAATGGCAGAGCAAGCCGCACATGTGACGCCTGCCACGTCGACCGGCTTCCAGCATCCTGATCAGCGCACGAGCCCTCCTGTGCCACCTGCAGAGGGTGCTTCAACGCGCACAGGTGCATCATCCGAGCCTGCAGCGACTACGCCTGCTCGGTGTCACCGCAGATTTGCTCCTGAGCCCTTGACACAGGACGCCGCCCACCTGACATGTGGCCACTGTGCAGTCGCGCTGTGCCGACATCCGCGTCAGCGCTGTGCCCGCACAGGAAAGACCCATCGCAGCAGCTACTCGCCGATGGTTGCTCGTCGTGGTTTCACTGCGCCATTTCGCATTGTTTCGCGCACATCGCCCGCACCGGCCCTTGTGCACCCGCCCTCAACTCCATCTGCCAGCCGCGCTCACTTGCGCCAACCGGTCCGCTACCGAAAGGCCGCTTCATGTCGTCGTGGGATCCGCCTGGGCACGACAAGAGCGTACTTTCGCCTAGTTCCCCGCCCTCTACGCTTCTCCCAGAGCCGCCCGCCGGAGACCCAAGGGTTCCCAATAGTCCTTAACCGTTGACGACCTGGACTGCCCACGGACATTCTGTCTCGCGTCACTAGCCTTGTATATACGCCCCCATAGTTTTTCATTTCGGCTTCATTTCTGCGGGGGGGAGTAATCTGTAGCGGCATCTTCATCACCGCTCACGATCATCATCACGATTTTATCACTTACGCGCCACGCCTCTCGCGCAGCTAATGCTCAGCTCGACGTGCGAGCAGTAGAACGTTCTCACGCTCCTGGGGGCTGGACGCCGGCAGCCGCTGCCGCTCTGCTGGTACTAGGGCCTTCGAATAAAGTGGCGAGACTTCGGCACGGCCACGTCGGCCGCCTTGACGTCTCTCACTCTCGCTACAAGCTCATTGTTGTGCTTCGGTTTCGGTTCCGTATTGCACTGTACGAATGCCATGGCGCGCCGCTCTGCAATCCTGTTTTACCCAGGCGACGTGTAAATAAAAGAGTGTGTGGAGAGTACTCGTTGAGTGCGGACGTTTGTTATGCTTCAGCGCTTCGCGCCAAACCGCGTGTTCGGGCTGGCTGGCGTCCCCGCCGGTCCCGTTGGTCACCGCCGGTCTTCGCCTGCTGCTGCACCGGGACTACCAGCCCGCAACACAGCACTCATGTTTTTCGACGTATTGCCAGATGGCGTCCATATCTCACGCAGCGCCTCTTCTATCGTCTTTAGACGACATTTGCAGCGAAGCACGCAGATACGCGGCCAATTTTTTTTATCCTTAGCTTATAACCGACTATAGTATAGTTCACGTAATACAAGTCCAGCTCAAAGAGTGGAATATGGTTGAAGTTGGGCAGTCTTGCTTCATTTTGTTACGGGTCTTTGTTCCTGTGCACGTCACACGAAAATAGGCGCTGTGGATCAGCGTTAGAAACTGATGAGCAGCGTCTGCGTACATGGCGGGCGACGTGGGCAGCGTCGTCGTTAGCGTTTGCGAACATGCACGCAACTTGGCCATTTCGAATTTGCAGACGCGCCGCGCGTTCTGTTGGCGTGCCTCGATGCGCACCAGCACTGAAGAGAGCTATAACGTGGGTTAGTTGGCGTTCTTCAAAAGTGCGCTTAGTTAACACAGACACAGGACGAATAAAATACAGGACACCAGACGCCGAGCGCGAACTACCAACTGGTTTATTGTGTACGAAAGAACATGGTCCTGAGACCATACTTTATGGATGTTCGTAAGTATGTATGTGCGCGGGTACATATGAACAAGCAAAGTTAAAAAATTTCTGTGATTCTAAAGTTCATTGTCTGTCTGCCTGGATCCTCCAACTACCCCCCCCCCCCCACTCATTGCCTACGCCAGTGGTACGCAGTACTGAAATTGGCTAACATGTGAGCGTATAACAAGAGGAAATTTACAATGAGCCGTAACTTTTATAGACACTTTGAGGCACAAATGGAGGCATACCCAATTTGTTGGTGAATAGCACGTAAAGTTTTCGAATTTCCGCCAACCTATAGAAGAGCGTTCAATAAGGCTTTAACGCACACTACCCCCAGTCATAGTTTTTTCTAGATGCAAAGCAGCTTTTGCTCGGGGCTGTGTCCGTCCTCCATTGGCGACCGTCCGCTCGAGAACCATGTGTGCTGGCACGCGCTAGCGCGTTCGGGCCTGTGTAAGGGGCCGGGTAAGACGCTGTGGCCTCTCCTCCTTACACTCTCTCAGAAATCAGGTGATGGCGTCGGGGAACGATATTTTGCAGATGCGCGATGAACCCACGTGCTCCCTCGTGGCGTGGCGATGAACCCGCGTTGGCTCGGATCGAGTAACAGCAGCAGCAACTACAGTGAATTCATGGTGTGCTCTACTTGCAAGGACGCGTTAACATTGGGCAAGGTGCCCGTAATGAACGGAACTTTAAGTCGACCCATGCGCTGCTTCGCATCCCCACATGGCTCCCTTTAGTGGGAGATGTTGTAATTTTTTGTATGCGAAGCAGCTTTTGCACTGGGCTTTGTCCGTAGTTCCATAGGCGACCGTCCACTTTCTAAAACCTACCATAGCCATCTGTAACATATTGAGCGCGCGCTCGCGGCAAGGAGAAGTCTTCTTCGTCTTGTTCTTCGACCGCCTTGATGATGATACGTGCAGAGCGCGCGCTCGCGCCAAGGAGAAGTCTTCTTTGTCTTGTTCTTCGACCTCCTTGATGATAATACGTGCAGAGCACTTTAGGAGCCCGGGCTGCCGTATGCTGTTCTAGCTTGGCGTAACGCAGACAAAACCACGTGTGCTGGCACGCGCTAGCGCCTTCAGGCCTGTGTAAGGGGCTGGGTAAGACGATGTGGCCTCTCCCCCTTACACTCTCTCATCAATCAGGTGATGGCGTCGGGGAACGATATTCTGCAGACGCGCGATGAACCAACGCGTTTTATTCTAGTCAGAACGCACTGGCACGCGCTCGCGCGATCGGGCCTGTGTAAGGGGCTGGGTAGGACGCTGTGGCCTCTCCCCCTACACTCTCTCAGCAAACACGTGATGGCGTCGGGGAACAAGATTCTGCAGACGCGCGAGGAACCCGCGTGGCGTGCTCCAACGAGAGTTAGGGACGAGTAACAGCAACAGCAACTACAGTGAATTCACGGTGTGCTCCACATGCAAGGACGCGTTAACATCGGCCAAGGTACCCGTGATGGACGGAACTTTAACTCGACCCATGCGCTCCTTCGCATCCCCACATGGTTCCCTTTAGTGGGAGATAGTGAAATGTTTTTTCGCATACGTGAGTTACCTTACAGCCTCGCAAAAGAAACAGAACAGGTGTTCTTAACTCTGCAACGTGAGCCATGAACGCGGTTGCACACAACGATGTTGTTGTGGAAGAAGTTGAGACGAAACCAGATTACTGGAATATTAATGAGAACAGACAATAATGCCAAGGAAAGTATAGGAGGTGTTATTTGTAGTAATTAGGATATAAATGTGAAGAAAGTAAAGTGGACCAAAAGATAACCTGCCGGCGGTCCCTTCCGGCGGCAGGTTATCTTTTGGTTCACTTTACTTCCTTCACATTTATATCCAAACTGCTACAAATAACACGCCCTATACTTTCCTTGGCATTATTGGCTGTTAGTTTTCAATAATATTGTGTCTAACAAAGAAAAACGAGCCTTTAAAAGTCATCTTTCCTTCGGGTAACTTGAAGGCACACGGGCTGCGTCAAGTAGTCACGGGGTTAAAGGCACCACTTCAAGAACGAGTGCGAAGCCGAAAAGCAATCTCTCTGTCTGTTAGTGACAACGATGCCTGACTAATGCATGCGTCTCCCATTCTTCATGAAAAGCGTCAATCGTCTCTCGAATAACATCATATCTTTGTGTTAAGAGCACCTCCGCATCTACACACACGGGAGAACGACGACATGTGCTGCAGTGAGAGGCTAGATGCGATGCATCCGATTTCGTCATCGACTGATTATGCTGCTTTCAAAGCTCATTAAGACAGCTGCTGGTTTGCCCCACGTACAAATTTTCAAAAGAGGGATCTGGTACATCTGAAAGGGAATCTCATGATGTCGACAAATATTTGGGTTGACTGCAGAAGAGCACAGTGGGTCTAGTCGCTGAGACTGTAAGCGTTCGTATCTTTCCTGCCATGCCTCCAGCCAGCGTAGAAAGTCTTAGAGGAAAGCAAGACACACAGTCATAGTCGTAGTTGCCAACACAGCGGGGAACACAACACTTTTCTCGCATCGCCCCTAACACTCTGGTCACTCATCATCGAACCGGCACACAAACAAAAGCAGCACAGATGAGAACTTCAAAGCGACCGACGGTACTCACGGGGCAATGAAACACTAGCTTTTCGCGTGCGGCTTACAACCTCGAGCTCAGCACGGGATGCCCGCCAGCACGTGAGGAATTTGATACACACCTAGCGTCGAAGCCCAGTAATGCTGCAGGGACGAAACCGCTGATGCGAACGCGCCACTCAACGCTGGCATCAGTGAGGAAGCGCAACCAAGCACAGCCTACAACGCAACCAGTGTCGCAGCTCCGTAGTCAACGCAAAACGGCGGCGTCCGTGGGTGCTAGCGTCCGGAGAGCACGAGAGGCCCTCCAAAAAAATCCAGCCCACTAGCGCTGACGATGTGCGACATATCATGGCCTCCGAGATTAGCCGGCGGCGCGCCGTTGCTACGGCCGTTCCATTCGCACGCAGAGCGCGTAATCGGAGAAAGCGGGTAAACGACTCCCGCCGCCGCACCGCGGCGCGCGCTCCCCATGGCCCGCTTCCCCCAACCATGGCCTCCAAGATTAGCCGGCGGTGCGCCGAGGCCATGCCCCGACGCAGGCCCGCGCGCAGGGCGAAAGCTCGGCAATCGCAGCCTCTGTGCGACGCGTAATAGAAAATTGCAACGCACATATGCGCCGACTAAAGGAAAAATGTCGCTTACTGGTGCTATTGCCTCTTCAATTCTGGCGCATACTTAGGACTGCGGGGAGAGGCACATAGCCACAAGACCGTTCGCTGATGCCATACGTTACGTTTTGCTACGAGCTGGTAATTTTCTCTCGGGGACGGTTTGTAGCAAAAAACACACACACGGAATAGACACGAGCGGTGATCGGTCGCCTCGCGTGTTGTACTGTGAGGCGACCGGTGAGTGAGGGACATGAGGCGGCCTTAATCAGTGTTCTTGGTAGAGCTGTGCATAACAGCCTGCAATGCATAAGGTTTTTGACATTATGTATGGAATTGAGGTGAACGTAGTAACCTCTTTAGTGTACGTGCTGGACAAGCAAGAAAGGTGTTTGATGCACCAAAACCACAGCCTGGATGGGGGAGGGAGTGGGGGGCAGACGAAATCACTCGAGGATAGAAGACACTTTATTTACAAACACAAGAGCCAGAGCTTTGATTTTCAGCATATACAAAAACAAACACAACTGAAACTCTGAGCACTTTTTTGTGAAGTGACTGCAAGCAAGCTTTCTGCGGTAGGCTGCTCGAGCAGTCACGGTGCCGCCCGCGTGAGTTAATAGCGGCCTTATGAACTTATCCAACACAACAGATATTGTGCTCGTCGCGTGGTCATCATTGATGGACAAATGAAAATGGTGCATTTCTCGAGTCGAGGGAACAGCAGTTTAGCCAGCTGTTGACGCACGTTGCTCTTTTTTATATGCGGCAGGGCTATGTCAACAGCGTTCTTAACGGTCACAACGACAGTAAAAAATTCCGGCTTTGAGAAATTTAGCCCTCCCCTTTATTGCAGGCTAATAAGCCCCATCAGCGCCGGGCCGGACTTATCTGACTTGTGGAGAGAAGGGCAGAAGCTGCATATTTTCCGTTCCTCAACTGCTCTCGCCACGAACCCTGCTATGGTAGATGGTGGCCGCTTCACTGAAAAATAACATACCTATGTTAGTATATGAAATAAGACATTTTGCAATGCATAACCATTAGTGAAAGCAAACAAAAAACTGCCCTTCGCAGTAACACATAATAAAGGTGAGCAGCAATTTGTAGACAGCATGTACAAACATTTTTTGAGCATATAGCAAATTAGCTGCAGTCCCTCAAAATGTTCAAATTTTGGGTGTTAACCTATATACTATAACATCGCCGTAAGAATTTCGCTTGAAGTGCGAGAGACAAACTATGTCTTCTAGCGCGGTAGCATCCTAGCACTTATGGTGTTTGAGCAAAAGAGAGTTATGCTGTAATGTAGCTGCCCCAGTACTTTCATAGTTCGTGGAAATGATTTAAAAAATTACACCATTTTCTCTAAAGGGGACGATGAGGCGATGCGAAGCCGGAGCACTTGCACGATCGCGTTCAGTTGGCGTTCGTTGGGCATGGTACCGACCTCGCGTCGTGGAACGCGAAGGGGAACGCTACGCGCGTCTTGTCTTCCCTCTAGCCTGGCCGTTAATTCTCACAGGGCGAGCGGGCAACGCGGTCGACAGGCGTGCGAGAGGGCGCAGCGTAAGAGAGGAGAGAGAGGAGGAGGGGACGCGCATGCGCTGGCGCTCATCGCGGCGCTGTGCAGGAGAGAATTTCGGCATGTCTAGCCCGCGTTTCAGAGGAAGGGTGGAGAGGGGTAGGGGAGGGAGGGAGGGAGGGGAGGGGAAAGATGACAGGGGGAAGGGGACAGGGTGAGTAGAGAGGGAAAGGGGAGATGGTGAGTGGAGAGGAGGCGTGTGGAGAGGGTATGCGCATGTGCAGGCTCACACCACCAGCACCACCACCACCGGATTGAACTCCGCTATAAGATGCTTCGCATTTAAAATGCATACCTACGTGCTGTCATATTTCGCGACAACTTGGAAAACGCCGTTCGGCAAGCTTGCATTCAAAAACTAGATGAAATATTCAGCGGTAGCAGCCTCTGTTGCCCAAATCGGCTTTTAAACGGCCACTAAAGTTGCATGCAAAAGCAAGGAGTAACTTTTTAATAACGTACCTGAACTTCTTTGTAGGTGCAGCAAGGCGTAGATGCACGTTTATTGCGTGCTACGTGCCAACACTGCTGATGTTGTGACTGAAATCGCACGCTGTGCCAAGCAGACGAGCCAAACGAGCGCCGCACGATGGATGGATGGATACTATGAGCGTCCCCTTTAAAACGGGGTGGTGACATGTCTGCCACCAGGACCGAAAAAAAAGAAAAAAAAGCTTCCTTGTTTCATGTTGTCCTAATACCTTATCTACATTGATTAAATCTATGTTATTATACCAAAAAAATATAAATTCACGGTCCATCTCTCTGCCTCTTAAGGCAGAATGGCCTTATTTTTCCCCCATTATTTCTTTTGTTCTTTATCTCTACTTTTCTGCCACCAATACTCTAACCGTCTCTTACTTATTTCTATCGCGGACGTGTGCAGCTTTCCATTGTTGTCCCTAAAACCCAAGGCTTCATGTAGACTCGTGCCCACACGTATACCTGGGTGAATATCGCCACATTCAATCAGTACATGTTCCATCGTTTCCTTAGTTCTCCCGCAGCATGTACATTGTTCTTTTTCGTTACTGAATCTCGCTTTATAACTACGCGTTCTAAGGCAACCCGACCTTGCTTCAAACAGTAAAGCGCTTCCCCTTGAATTATCATAAAACATTTCCCTCCTTATTTCGTTTTTTTCCCTTTCGGTAGTTACTCAGAGCCGGCTTCTTTTCCATCTCTGCCATCCAATAAGTCCTCTCCGCCTCTCTGACCTTCCGCTTAATGCTCCTTATTGCCATATCGCCCGCACTGCTAGCCGTATATTTACTGGTGAGCCTCCTAGTTCTTTTTCTCCACTCCGTGTCAACGCTTTTTCTATACAAATACCTGAAAACCTTCTCTGCCCATCTACACTTCATTTTCCTCAGCCTCTCTTCGAATCTCATTTTCCTCTGAGCTTCCCTCACTTCAAAGCCTGTCCATCCCATATCACCCTTTACAGCCTCATTTGTCGTCTTCCCGTGAGCGCCCAACGCGAGGCGGCCCACCGTCCTTTGATTTACATCCATTCCTGATTGTACCTGTGACTTCATGCACACTACTGAGTTCCCAAATGTAAGCCCCCGGACCATCATACCCTTCCACAGCCCTCGAAGCACCTCGTACCTATTGTACCCCCATAAAGCTCCGTGCTTCATAATTGCCGCATTCCTCTTTCCCTTTGCTACCGATGCTTTCTCTTGTACCTCCATATATCTATCCCCCTCATTTACCCATACTCCGAGGTACTTGTACTCGCTTACCCTCGGTATTTTTTGGCCCTGTATAAAGACCTCATGGTCTTCGTGATCATTGAATACCATCAATCCACATTTTGTTGCACTAAATCCTAGTCCTAGAGCCTCACATTCCCTTCCGCATATATCTGCCAGTCGCTGTATATCATCTTGATTGTCCGCAAATGAGACAATATCATCAGCATAAAATAGACCTGGAAGCTTCTGCTCAACCACCGTGCCGACCTGCTTGTGTGACAAATTAAATCCAATGTTGCTACCTTCTAGCGCTTTTTCCATCCTCACCATGTACAGCATGAATAACAGCGGGGACAAAGGACATCCCTGTCTCAGCCCCTTGCTAACTTCAACGCTGTCCTTGCTACTTATTCCTTCCCATTCTATACAAACTGTATTTTCTCGGTATATTTCCCTCAAAAGCTGTATACAGTCGTCACCTATGCCCACTTCTTTCAGTATATCACACAAAATTTCCTGATTAACGTTGTCATACGCCCCGGTAATATCTAGATAAGCTACGTATAAGGGCCTGTTTTCTATTTTCGATATTTCTATACACTGGGTAAGAACAAACAGATTATCGTCTAACCGCCTGTCAATTCGAAATCCATTCTGAAGTTCTCCCAAAATATCATTTTGTTCTACCCACGCTTCTATTTTTAATTTTGCTGCCTGCATCGCCAACCTGTATAGCACTGATGTAATGGTTAGCGGTCTATACGAGCGAATGTTATCCTTTTCTCCCTTGCCTTTATAGATTAAGTTCATTCTACTTTTTCGCCAACTGTCTGGTATTTCCCTCTCCTGTAAGCACTTTTCTACGGCTTTCAGCAGTGCTTCTTTAGTTTTATGTCCGAGTTCGTTAATGAGGCTGACGGGAACCCCATGTATGCCCGGAGTAGTGCGCTTAGGAATTTTTCCTTCGGCCTTCTTCCAATTGAAATTCTCTAGTACTACATCTTCGTCGGTTGCACTCCTTTGCGTACTTTTACTCACTGGGGGAATCCCCTGGGCGACCTTTTTAAACGAATCAGCTGTTATCTTTCGGATGTAACCTAGCGCTTCATACCTTTCCAATTGATTTCCTCCTTCATCTACCATACGTTGTTGCATTGTGACAGACTTCCTACCCAGCGCTTTTAGGTGGCTCCAAAATATCCTAGGCGCGGCCTTCTTCTTTTCGCAAATCTCTGTCATCCAGCGTTCACTTTCACCTTTAATTTTTGCCTCGACTAATTTTTGCTCAATGGATTTTTGCTCTAAATATATTTCCCATATTTGGTTGACTTCGTCCTGTGGCCGCTTCTCCATTTTTGCTTGTCTGTGCTCCCGTGATGCCTCACGTCGCTTCTCGATCGCCTCCCGGATTTCTTTGTTCCACCAACTTTTTGGCTTTCTCTTTCCTTTCCAACAAATAGTTTTCTTGTCTTTTTCCATTTCTTTCGTGATTACATGTAGCAGCTCACTATACTTCCAGTCTTTGCCTGGTAGTTCGTCTACTTTTTCCTCGACTCTTGCGGCTATATTTGTTATTTGTTTGTCATTTAGATACAAGCTGCCAAACTTTGATTCTATGTTCTTATTTTCAGTTTTATATCCCATTTGTAATATTATGCGTTTATGATCACTACCCAAGCTGTTAATGCCTTCCTCGTCTATTCTTATCTTTCTAAGTTTGTCATATATTCCTTCTGTCATGAGACAATAATCAATGCTCGATTGCCGGTTTCCGACTTCCCACGTGATCTGCCCTTCACACTTAGGCCCCACGTTAACTACCTCAAGACTACGTTGCTCGCAGAGATCTAGCAATAACTTGCCATTGGTGTCTGAATATCCGTCAAGGTCATGAATTTGAGCGTTCATGTCCCCTAGAAGGATTATTTCGGCATCATGACCAAATTCTTTATTATCGGTGCTTATGCATTTCACTATCTCCAGATTCTTTTCTCTGCAGTTATTCCCTGTCCACAAGTAAGCTACACCTAGCCACGTTTTCTTTCCACCTACTGTGCCCGAAACCCACATGTGCTCTGAACACGTTTGTTTCACTCTATCCAATTTTGTTCTGCTATGAATTAGCATTCCAACACCCCCACCTCTCCTTTCTGAGGTGATCCTGTTACATCCTTCCCAAATATAATTGTCAATATGTGGTGGCTCTTCCAAGTCTCTAAGGTGTGTTTCTGTAACCGCATAAACACCTATCTGTTCCTTGCTTAACTACTCCTCAATCTCTAACCATTTTGCGTTTTTTCCGCCACCCTGCATGTTTATGTAACTAATTGCAACACGCGCCTTCTCCCTTCTTTTACCTTTTCTCTGATTTTTCGCTATACTGCCTGTCAAAGAGTCTCCCTGGTTGTTTTCCTCATTACAAGCTACCGTGGGCACCGAAGGGCCCGCGTGCCCCCCAAAAAAGCTACTGCGCGTCCTGCCAGTCGCCAGCCCACCTCATGACCAAGCCTCTTATCGAAGTGAATTCTGTCTCTTTGGAAACCGCCCCACCTGTGCACCTCCGTGTTTATATCCACTACCTCGAAGCCCTTCTCTCGACTAATTCGCCATATCTCTTTGTTTGCGTCGACAACCGCTCTTTGCAAGTTGATATTTCTCACTGGTACTTCCGGTATTGTGCATACCACTATCTGCACCTGAGGGGAAATCGCGCGCATGTACTCGACCCCTTTCGCCAATGTGGTCGCTAGTTCGGCTGATTCTTCATTCAAGACGTCGTTTAGACCTCCCGCGATTATCACGAGGTTGCGTCCATTAGCCTTAGTTGCGAGTTTTGCGCTAGCTTGTCTAATCACTGATCCCAGCCTATGTCTCGGGAACTTCCCTATTAAAACTCGTTTGTCGCCTCTCACCCTTTCCTTGACTGCTTCTTCGCATCTAACTAAATTCGAGTCCCCGGCGATTATCACGTGCTCCGACTCTTCTGCTGGACCGTCCCGCACCTGGCCACTGCCTCGGATACTAGCGCGTGCCACTGCTGCTTTGTCCCCTCCCCTTCCCAAAACTACTTCGCGGAAGCTGGGTCCTGTGACCCTTGCACCTGTCTTTTCCAAACCTGTTTCCCCTTCGAGTCTACCACTGTGGGGGTCGATGCCCCGCTGCTCCCGCTGTCGCTTGCTTCTTTGTTCACCATGACTACCTTTGCTAACCCCTCCTCGGCTGACTTAAGCCTTTCCCCCATACCCATCGTTTTTTCCCGCTCTGTCGCCAACGCAATCTCCAGCTCGGCGATTCTTACCATGAGCTTATTCTGGGCAGCCATCATTATTTCCATTTTCGCCTCTAACTCGCATTGCTTACACTTGGCGTCAGCTCCCTCTGTCTTCTCATCCGTACCAACCTCTATTTTCCATCCCATTCCGCACCCTGAACACTTTACGGTCTTTTTGACCATGGCTAGATCGTTCACACGGCGGATTTGATGCACTTAAAGTCAAATGGTATCACAAAACTCCGCAAGTATGCTATACTTCAAAGCACATGTGTGCCTTTCAGACACGTGGTGACCGAACGGAAAAAAAAAACAGGCGACTGTCACACAGGAAACAGTACAAAATTGTAAGCCCTATTAAGCTTCAAAGCTTCAATCTAGTGGCTTATGTACTCATATAACTAAAAAAAATCACAGCATATCCACGGAGTGAATGATGATGAGTGGGCGAAGCTGCGGAGGTTCATCGGTAAACCGTGAATCTTCCGTGAATTCTGCCCAGTACATCATCACCGACGTGAGATCGGGCGCGTTTATACTAAAGGTTCGATGAGTTATGACGACTTGCAGCTCACTTTAATTTTACATGTACGCTGTGAATTTTCATTGTTTAGAAAACCATTGCTTTAGAAAACACCTTGCGTCTTTCGTTAAGCAGCTGGCGTCTTTTTCGTTTTGCTTTAGAGACATCTGGCGTTCTTTCGTTTTGTTTTTACAAAACATCTGGCGTCTTTCGTTGGTTTATTTCATCAATCAACGGCGTTTTGAACAAAATTTTTATTGTTTAATCACGCACAGGAGAAATCTCACCAGGCACTACCTTGGAGGTAAACAATGGCTGCTAATGGGAATGAGAGACAGAAGAAGTCGGCTTTTAGCTAACACTTACACTTCTACAGAGACAGAAGAATTCGGCTTTTAGTTAACGCGCACGCTGCGAATTTTTTATTGTTCAACAACGCACAGGAGAAATCTCCCACCGGCACCACCTTGGAGGTCAAAGGGTAAGACTTGTTACTCACTACTACGAGCACGACGAGGGACGAACGGGTGCCGCCTTAAGGAGCTTCGCCCCTAAAAGAAGCTCGAATCATGCAAAAAAAAAAAATCACAGCATATCCACGGAGTGAATGATGATGAGTGGGCGAAGCTGCGGACGTTCATCGGTAAACCGTGAATCTTCCGTGAATTCTGCCCAGTACATCATCACCGACGTGAGATCGGGCGCGTTTATACTAAAGGTTCGATGAGTTATGACGACTTGCAGCTCACTTTAATTTTACATGTACGCTGTGAATTTTCATTGTTTAGAAAACCATTGCTTTAGAAAAATCTGGCGTCTTTCGTTAAGCAGCTGGCGTCTTTTCGTTTTGCTTTAGAAACATCTGGCGTTCTTTCGTTCTGCTTTTACAAAACATCTGGCGTCTTTCGTTGGTTTATTTCATCAATCAACGGCGTTTTGAACAAAATTTTTATTGTTTAATCACGCACAGGAGAAATCTCACCAGGCACTACTTTGGAGGTAAACAATGGCTGCTAATGGGAATGAGAGACAGAAGAAGTCGGTTTTTAGCTAACACTTACAATTCTACTTCTACTAACGTTTCCTACTGGAACATGCCAATGGCTGCTAATGGGTAATGAGAGACAGAAGAATTCGGCTTTTAGTTAACGCGCACGCTGCGAATTTTTTATTGTTCAACAACGCACAGGAAAAATCTCCCACCGGCACCACCTTGGAGGTCAAAGCGTAAGACTTGTTACGGACTACGGCTACTACTACTACTACGACGACGACGACTACGAGGGACGAACGGGTGCCGCCTTAAGGAGCTTCGCCCCTAAAAAAAAACTTATCTGACGCTGTCATTCCGGAGCCCACGAAAAACACGTCCGTCCTCTAGCAGAACCCTCTAGCAGCCCTGGGGAAACATCGCCATCTCGCGGCGCCTTCAGGAGGCGACAAAATTACGCTTCTCCGCTGGGCAACGCGCCGAATGGGACGGCCGTAGCAACGGCGCGCCGTCGGCTAATCTCGGAGGCCATGGACATATGCAGCAGTTTCCCGCACTTCACGAAGTTTCTTTAGGTGGCGTTGATACACCCCGTCTTGTGCTCAGTGCACCCACCGCCATGGTATACTCAGTCACATTTTCTTTGGATGCCCAGCGGAGCCTCCCCCGCGGTGGCCCGCGCCACTGATCACGTGGGAGGAAAGGGAGTCCCAGCTGCGCTCGACAGGCCCGGCCAAGCAAAGGATCGCCAATGACCATGCTGCCCACGTCATGGAACTGCATGAACTGATGAACGCATAGCACAGTGGGGTCGTGCGGGGACCCTGAAACGTACGTGCCCCAATCCCTTGGTTAAATAAAGTTCTGTCACTCTGTCTCTTTCTTTGTACAGATGTTTCTCATGCATGCATTCATTGGTATACTCGCGGACAACTTTTCTTGGCAATGAAGCGAAGGCTACAGAGCCACAATGCACGTATCCTACCGCTAATGAATGTAGTCCCACACTTGTGCCCGTATTTTCTTCTTGAGATATATAAAATACTCCTTCATTTTCTACATGTAGCTTTTTCAGACGGAACGAAGCGCACACAAGCAAGGTATTTCTATTTCTTTTACTTTATACGTTGTCACTTTGCGTTTTTGCGTGCGTGAAAAAGTCGCGCCTTTTACCCGTACGTTAGACGCTCAGCAGCGTTTGCGTCGAAATGCAACGCTAGCCATCACTTTCCCCGGCGTTACGAGACGCGCGCCAAGCCGGACTACTTCGCGTAGCAGTACATGTGCAGACCCTCCGCCCCCGTAGCCTTCCCTTCATTGCCAAGAAAAGTTGTCCGCGAGTACATGGCTGTCAGTGCTCCTTTTGGTAGATCATGCCCCTTGCTTGGTGAGGAATTCGTTGGAGATATTTGAACGGCACCATTCAAAGCATTTTTTTTTTATCTTGTAGTCGTTTGCCTAAAAGATGAAATGGAAATTTAATTTATATGTTGCTGCGCGTATTACTGCAGAGGTAACCAGTACAGATATATTGTATAGGCAGCCTAACTCTTACATATAACCAGATCTAGCACGGAGGTTTTTCAATAGGATTTAATGTAGATGTGCCTTGTTACGCTTGGCTCCATGTACAGTTAGTGCGTTCAGGCGGCGATGACAACGTTTAGTAGCCGATAAACGGCGAATTATTAGGTAATTCGAACCACATATGTGAACCTGTTCTTGTCTCCGTGTGTTTGCGCGAGTACGTGAAGAATGAATTTGTTTCAACTAGGCCGAATTCCAGTTTTGCTTCTATAGAAGCCTATATGTCAAGTAGTTGGCAGCTCGGTGCAACGGTTTCTATCTACGTATCGCGAGGACAACTAACAGCAAGTAAAACATAACAAATAAAATAAGACGTCACAACCGGGAGCATCAGCGACGTCGCGCATTTGCACAAGATGGCGCAAAATTGAAATCTGTTTAACTGCTGACCATTTACATGCTTTTGATAACTACGCGATTTCATTGCGTCCTTATGGCTCGGCAAATGCGTATGCGAGAGAGGAGGAGGACCAACAAGAATGATTGGGGAGTCAAGCTTGTTTTATTAGCCAGATAGTGTACTTGCAAGATACACCAGAATACTTTGCAGATGAAATTGCAGATGAATAATACAACGGCTCACGAGCACATTAGCTCGAAAACTCACGTTGCCCAATAGAATAAAACCATTGGAGCGAGACAGCAGCCTCGAAAGTATCACTTTGGAGACCTTACAGTGCAGCGTTTCTTCGCTTTACGTGCCGCATTCACCATCACGAAAGGCGAGGGCACGCCGGCCGTGCGCCAGAGAAAGCATTCTGCATTCACAGGAGCGGTTGTCTACACATTCCGTGCGCTATAGTTCAGCTTCTTTGAAGTGTCACGCCAATAGATAACACATAAGCAAATAAATAACGTACGGAAGATACGCGCGAAACCACCACGCAAAAGTGAGCGATGCCTCGATGACCCGACATTGCGCCCAACTAAACACAAGCCCGCATAGCACACTCCCTGCATACGCCCACCATTCATGGCGCTCGGCAAAAAAAATTTGGCACTCAAACTATTTAGCCAAGTGACGGAGAAACCGTAAAGCAAACTTCTAGTTCACTTTGACACATATAAAATTTAGAGTTTCCGAAAAAAAAATTCCATCGAGTTTTTGGTTTTCGTTGTTTGTCCCATCCTCACCTAGTCGCGCTTCAATCGTACGGCGGGCGTTGTTGTCTGTGGCAACAGCTTTTCGACCACTTGCCGTTCCAAGTTTCGCGACCGATATAATTTGACCTCCACACATGTGCGAACTTGAAGCGGCACCAAACGGGTTTCGCATGTTCTCGAGCACACAGTAGCAGCAGTTGCCATCTGAGCTAAGTGCATGCGTGTCTTTGCGTCTTTGAGCGCAGCTCTTGCGCCCGTTCCTGCGTTGAGCGGCATCGCCGTCGTCGGCGTAACCGATAGAGCGAACGCGGAGGGCAGCGAGCCGCAGTGTTAGCGTCTGCAATGCCTCGTGCCTAGTCGCGCTTCTTGTGACAGCGTAACGCATGCCTCTCGCGCGGGCACGAGAAAGTGGGTTGACCTGCGAGGCTTTGCAGAAGAAGAAAATGTGCGCTGGTCGAAGTACACTTTCTGCGTGGGATGCTCTAGCGCACGGGTTCTCAAACTGGGTTCCGTGGAACACATGGGTTCAGTGAAGGACATCTTAGGTTTCCGCGAGCGGCCAGAACGAATGCATCCTGCTCTCGTTTTACCCCATTAGCACCTAACTTATTTACCTAGACAAGCAAATTTGCATTGCGTTTTCTATTTAACGAGGCCATCGTACACTCGATCCGCACATCGGGTGTCTGCGGGTAGCGAGAGATCCACGTGGTAGCAGCACTAAACGCTCGTTGTCTAGTGCACGCCATTAAACTTGCCCGATTTGTGGTCCCGCGATGACAGAGTTCGCGGAGCGCTGGTAATGCTCTTTAGCGCAGTTCGTAGCACATGCGCGGGAATCAGTTCGGTAATTCTGGAAGCCGAGATATGGAAGTTGATATTGGTGCTCAAACCAGTTCAAAATACATGAACGGGCTCGTCGGTGCTTTATTCGTAGGGTATCGGCGTTCACGTGGCACAGTTTTCGTACACGCTGATTTGCCACTCAACTATGACGGCTTTGCAACCAAACCCGCAACGAGCGCTTTGATAAGCGCGAGAGGCATCGCCTCGTGCCGGCTGTGGGCAACACGACCGTTGAATCAGTCGACGCCCATTTCGTATTGCGACTGGCATGTTTCTGTTTTGCAAAAAATAAAACAGGCCTCGGTAGTCCATCCGGCGCTTTGTTTGCGTGAGCACATTGCTTACGGCGCAATGTGCTCACGACGGTCGCGGAGCCAATCACTGTCTACCAAAGCGACCACAAAGCGATTATCACTACCACAACTCTACAGTAGGAAATAATAAATCATATCCCCTTTCCTCCCTAGCAGCATATCTGGTGTTTGACATAGCTTCGCTGGACATTCACTTTCGCATGATGGGATGGCTGCGATTTTTTTTAAAGCAAAGGCCACATAAACAGGCTCCGCAAACGTTTTCAACTTCAGCTCTGTACGTTTTCCTGACAACCTTGGTCGCTGCAATGCACGACTGCAGTCGCTAGCGTACTGACGGAAGCGGTTTATGTCGCTCGTTCTATTTTCGACCGAATCCGCGACTTCGCGGTGGCGCAAATGAGAGCGATCCGGCGCGGAGCGAGCTGCTGTGGAACGACCAGTCGAACGCGTGAATACACTCCGGATCGACCAGTAAAAAACGGATTCGCCGCAGCGGAGCAAGAAATCCTCCCCCGGATCGGTCAATGAAAATCGCCGTAAGTTCAGTGTGTTTCATTTTTCTACGACTAACTACAGTGGTATACAACGTAAGTGCGGGTGGAACAAGTACGGTCCTCTTCTCTGCTAGTGCGTCTTTGCAGTTGCCACAATTTAGCTCCTTGAGGGTTACATGCACAGCGTACCCTGCCACATAAACTATAAGCGGTGAAAAAATCATTTAGCTTGGATATCGCATGCGCATTCACGACAGCGTTCCAGCCTGCTCGCTCTTCGTTTGATTTTTTTTTTTTGCATCTCCTCATAGTTTTCGTCGTCATCGGTAGGGTTTGTAGCCGCATCTATATCTCAAAGCGAGCTTCAAGGTCTGTCTGTAATTCACCGAAGAGAACAAAAAAAGACAGGTCGAGCTCATGTCGGACATCTTCTACACAGTGTGGGCATGCCATTCAACCCAGAACCTCGCCCCAATATCAAACATTCCCCGGAAAGACTGGGAGGCAGCCCTGCTGGGATGCACCGACCTGGCGAGTCAGAAGGCCCTGGCCGACCGATCCCGAGTAGCGGTGGTCGCCAACAGGCTCCTGTAATGAGGAGCCCGTCTAGTAATTGTGTGGAGCGGCCCCCTCCCGGCCACATGGAACTTCCTCCCTATTACATGATCAGCAAGCAGAGCTTATCAAAACAGTATCTTGCGATCTCCACAAATGCTTGGGTTGTCTGCAAAGAAGAGCCGTGGGTCTAATCGCTGATACTGTAAGCATTCGCATTTCTTTCCTGCAATGCCTCCAGGCAGCGTTTGAATGTCGTAGAGAAAAGCAACACACAGAGTCATAGTGGCCAACACAACGGGGAACACAACACTTTTCTGGCATCGCCCCTCACAGTCTGATCAATCATCGTCGAACCGGCGCACAAACAAAAGTGGCGCACATGACAAGTTCGAATCGACCGGCGGCACTCACAGGGCAATGAAACACAAGCTTTTTGGGTGCGGCTTACAACCTCGAGATCAGCATCGGATTCCAGCCAGCAAGTGACGAATTTGATACACACCCAGCGTCGAAGCCAAGTAAGGCTTAAGTTGCAAAATCGCTTACGCAAACGCGCCATTGAACGCTGGCATCAGTGAGGAAGCGCCGCCAAGCACAGCGTACAACGCAACAAGTGTCGCAGCACCGTAGTCAAAGCAAGGCGGCGGCGTCCGCGGGTGCTAGCGTCCGCAGAGCAAGAGCGGCCCACCAAAAATATCAAGTCCACTCGCGTTAACGATGTGTGACATATGCAGTAGGGTTTCCCGGCCTTGACGAAGTTTCTTTAGGTGGCGTTTATACACCCCTTCCTGTGCTCAGTGCACGCACTCCCATGGTACAGTCAGCAAAATTTTCTTTAAATGCTCGGCGGAAAGTCCCCCGTGGAGCCCCGAGCCATTGATCCCTTGGGAGTAGTCCCAGATGCGCTCGACAGGCCCGACCTAGCAAAAGATCGCCAAAGGCCATGCCGCCCACGTCAAAGAACTGCATGAACTGTGGGGTCGTGCGGGGACCCTGGCAGACAGGTGCCCAATCGCTTGGTTAAATAAAGTTTCGTCGCTCTCTCTCTCGGCGTAGATGTTTCTCATTCATTGCTTGATGCATTCATTGCTATGGCTATCAGTGCTCTTCTATCATCTTTACTTCCCCTTCTCCATTCCTAAGGGCGCTGGTGGTGGTGGTGGAAAACGTTTATTACTCTATATACAGCGAGAGGTGTGGACGGGGTGAGCCGGATGGGCCCGCCCTTCACAAACACTAGGAGGGATCCCTAGTCCGGTATCCCTGTAGCTGCCGCGGCTGCCCGGGCTCTAGCCATCAATGCTTGTTGGGCTTGGAGGTCGGAGCAGCCGAGCAGGACAGCTTCCCAGTCCTCTCGGGTGGGGTGGGAGTGGGGTGGGTAGGCAGGATTAGAGGGGCATGCCCACACCATGTGATAGGTGTCAGACGACTCCTCCGAGCCGTGCCCCCACGACGGGAGGCAGAAAATAGCGCCTCTTTTCACTTCTTTCACGAACCACTCTCTCTCAGTGCTCCTTTTAGTGAATGCTGCCCCTTGCTTGGTGAGTACTTCGAAGGCGGTATTTGAACGGCACCATTCCAAGAATTTTCTTTGTCTTGTAGTCGTTTGCTTAAAGGATAAAATGTAAATTTAATTTATTTTTTGCTTTGCATAATACAGGTGCAGGTAACTAGTACAGATATTTTGGATAGGCAGCATAACTCTTACATAGAACCAGGTCTAGCACGAAGGCCTTTCAAGATGATTTAATATAGGTGTTCCTTGTTATGTTTGGCTCCATAGACAGTCGACGAACGTATTCATCGCTTTTAACTTATGCTGCCTTTGTGATAACAGCCTTTGGTGGTCCATATACGGCGCAATCCTTAGTTAATTTGAAGCCACATATATGCGACCTTGTGGCGCCACCTAACGGGTTTCGTATAGGGAACCCACGCTCAAGTTTGCGGCGCGACGACAGCGCCGCGCTGCGGCTCTGGAGAGAAGCTCTGGTGCAACTGGGTGCACGCGGCCGGCTCAGCCTGTTTGTCGGCGGCGGGAACACGCACGCGCGTGCGTTCTCTGTCGGTGCGGGAAACTGGGGTGCCGTGCCCACAGCTTGGCACGCTGAACCGAGAGGCTTGCAGTTCGAAGCTGCATTTCCACGTTGGCAGAAGCGACCCCGCACAAGCGCAAGCGAGGTCCGACGTATTGCTGTGTCGTTGCCTGCCACAACAGTACAGACAACACCAAGGCACGCGATTCACGTGTGAAACTGTATCGGTTCTCGGGCATGTCGCACGAGAAATAAAGGCGGCAAGCGTGGATAGCTGACAGCGCTGTCTCGCCTTCTCTTTTGGCTGTCTGAGTTCATCGCTTTCATTCGTTGCGACTACATTAATCAGCACTAACTCGGCGCATGCGCGCCGCGACTACAGTAATGATTACTCGCTGTCTTCTCGCATTGTGAAAGTCCAGTTACGGTTTTAGGTGAAACAACATTGTGTTTTGATTCCCCGTGTTCGTGAGACCTACCCGTCGTTGTTGAACGTTCACACTCGCGTTATACCAAGTGTTGCGCAGTCGGTTGAATTCAATTGAACTCGGCACATTGTCAGAAGTTTGGCGCCTGCAATTCACGCGTCGGGAAGGCTGCTTTATCACGCCGGAATGGACGTCCATGCATTTTCAGCAAGCTTTGACATCGTTCTGCAGGTTTGCTTTGTTTTTGTCACTTCATTAGGGTGATATTTAAGCCGCTAAATATAACTGGCACTTAATACATGTTTTGCAATTACAACCTTGAAGTAATCACCTTCTGATTTTGTGCGATTCTCTAGCCGCGTTCGCGCAGCAGGTTTTATACGTCTGTCAAGTCGATATCCTCATAAAAAGAAAGTGCAAGCATGACGCGAGATCCGAAAAAACCAGGCAAGCGGTTCATCTTGCTTCACAGTGGTTAAAGCTCAGCTAGCTGCCTCGCGTCTTAATAGGCGGGTGATTCTCCAGCGGCACGGAGGACTTTACTCTAACCTTCTCAGGAAACAGTGCCATGGCCGTATAATTTCTTTTTTTCGCACGCCGCAAACGTTTGTTCACGAATGTGCATGGCTGCTACTGCAAGCGTGCCATATCAAAACAACAATCGTATGATTCGTAGTCTGCACCGCAGAACATCGAGAGCGTGCACGGCGTCATTTCGGAGTGCACGCCGACCATTACGCATCTTTAACATGGCAGTATAAGACTTACCTCGAGGTATACGTCCTACACAGTGTAATCACGACTTGGGAAATGCATTTCGCTTTGAGTCGGGCGTCGTATACTCGTCGATCGTCTGCTCTGCACTGTAAACGTGATTAACGAGCCTTGCTCCATTTATCAAGTTCGCTTTTCGGAAGTGCCAGTCAAGCTTGAAGATCCTTTGAAGCCGCACTACAAGGGCGGTACATTGTGAGACGCCGCGATTGCCCCGCGAGTGCTCTGCACGTGCACGGAAGCAAGAGAAGGGAAAGCGCGCGTTGCTGGCACCCAGTTTGTATTTTAATGCCAGAGATGGCGCTGCCTGTCAAGAGCAGCGCCATCTCTGGCATAAACAACATATTGTAGATGGAGGAAATCAGTTGCAAGGGTACAAAGCGCTAAGTTACATCCGAACGTTAACAGGCGATTCGTTTTAAAAAAGCGTCCATGGGATTTCCCCGGTGAGTAAAAGTGTGGCGGAGAGAGCAACCGAGGAAGAGCTAGTACTCGAGAATTTCAACTGGAAAAAGGCTGAAGGAAAAATTCCAAAGCGCACTGCCGGGGGTTTAGATGGGATTCCCGTTAGCCTCATTAACGAGCTAGGAAATAGCACTAACGAAGCACTGCAGAAAGCTGTAGAAAAATGCTTAAAGGACAGGCAAATACCGGATAGTTGGCGAAAAAGTAGAATGAACTTAATCTATAAAGCCAACGGAGAAAAGGATAACATTCGCTCGTATAGACCACTAACCATTAAATCGGTACTATACAGGTTGGCAATGCAAGCAGTAAAAATTCGGCAGCTCCCACGCAGTGTGGGAATCGAGGTAATGCGAAGCAGCCAGCAAAGAGCTGCATACATCGTCTTGTTTGTCATTGAGGCTTATGATTCATTCATGTCGTGACTTCTAGTTCGCTATATATCGCGAGATTGTCATACATGCATGCGCGTATAATCTGGTATGCGCCATGGTAATGAAACATATTCTGCTGCATATATACGATGCGTGACCTGCTACTTATGTTCGTCACGCACTCTTGTCATGCCATTCCAATTTAGGTATATATCCAGTAAGCAAAATGGCCGGGAGTGCACCATGAGCGTGTCATCTAAATCATACCCTACATGACATGCATGTTCATGATTTTCGTGTTACCACCTATTTATATTCGTCACACAGTCACATCGCGAGATACCAATTTTTGTGTATATCAAGCTAGCGAAACGGCCGCCAGCACACCATGAGCGTGGCACGTAAGTCATGGTGTACATGGCATGTGTGTCATGATTTTCATATTAACTCCTGTTATTTGTGTTCGTAACACAGTCACGTCACGCGATACCAATTTTGGTGTATATAAAGCTAGCGAAACTGCCGCCAGCGCTCCATGAGCGTGGCACGTAAGTCATACTGTGCATGACATGCGTCTCATGATTTTCATGTTACCACCTGTTATTTGTGTTCGTCACACAGTCACGTCCCGCGATATCAATTTTGGTGTATATCAAGCTAGCGAAACGGCCGCGAGCGCGCCATGAGCGTGGAATGTAAATCATGCTGTACATGATATGCGTTTCATGATTTTCATGTTAATTCCTGTTCTTTATGGTCGTCACATAGTTACGTCGCGCGACACCAATTTCGGTGTATATCAAGCTAGCGAAGCGGCCGCCAGCGCGCCATGAGCGTGGCACGTAAGACATGCTGTGCATGACATGCGTGTCATGATTTTCATGGTACCACCTGTTATTTGTTTTCGTCACACAGTCACGTCACGCGATACCAATTTTGCTGTATATCAAGCTAGCGAAACGGCCGCCAGCGCGCCATGAGCGTGGCACGTAAGTCATACTGTGCATGACATACGTGTCATGATTTTCATGTTACCACCTGTGATTTGTGTTCGCCGCACAGTCACGTCGCGCAATACCGATTTTGGTGTATATCAAACTAGCGAAACTGCCGCTAGCGTGCCATGAGAGTGGCACGTAAGTCATGCTGTGCATGACATGCGTGTCATGACTTTCATGCTACCACCTGTTATTTGTGTTCGTCATACATTCACGTCGCGCTAGCCAAACGGCCGCGAGCACACCATGAGCGTGAAATGTAAATCATGCTGTACGTGATATGCGTGTCCTGATTTGCACGTTAAGGCCTGTCACTTGTGTTCGGCATACACTATTGGCACGCCATACCAATTTTGGTATATATCAAACTAACGAAACGGCCGCAAGAGCACCAAAACAGTGGCATGTAAATCGTGTCGTTCATGATATGGATATCATGATTTTCATGTTATGACATGTCATTTATGTTCGTCATAAAGTCACGTTACGCCATACCAATTTTGGTGTATATCCTATTAACGAAACGGCCAGGAGAGGCCAGAGTCGTAGGCGGCTAGATAGATAGATAGATAGATAGATAGATAGATGGATAGATGGATAGATGGATAGATGGATAGATAGATAGATAGATAGATAGATAGATAGATAGATAGATAGATAGATAGATAGATAGATAGATAGATAGATAGATAGATAGATAGATAGATAGATACGCTCAAACTCGCAGAAGTTCGCTAAGAAATGCTAGGCACTTAAAATGAAAATAGAAAAGTGGGCAGAACTCAACGATATTTTGGGAGAACTCCAAAATGGATTTCGAGTCGACAGGCGGTTAGACGATAACCTGTTTGTTCTCACTCAGTGTATAGAAATATCTAAAATAGAAAACAGGCCCTTGTACATGGCTTTTGTAGACATCGCTGGGGCGTACGACAACGTTAATCAGGAAATTTTGTGGGATACATTGAAAGGAATGGGCATAGGCGACGACTGTATACAGCTTTTGACGGAGATATACCGAGAAAATACAGTTTGCACAGAATGGGAAGGAATTAGTAGCAAAGAGAACGTTGAGATTAGCAAGGGGCTGAGACAGAGGTGATCTTTGTCCCCGCTGGTATTCATGCTGTACAAGGTGAATATGGAAAAAGCGCTAGGAGGTAGCAACTTCGGTTTTAATCTGTCACACAAACAGGGCGGCGTGATGATCGAGCAGAAGCTTCCAGCAATATTTTATGCCGACGATATTGTCTTGTTTGCTGACAGTCGAGAGGATATACAGCAGCTGGCGGATATATGCGGAAAGGAAGGGGAAGCTCTAGGACTAGGATTTGATCCTTGTGATCAAGCGATGTCCTTGTGATCAAGCGATGATCCTTGTGATCAAGCGGTGTCAATACAGGGCCAAGAAATACCGAGGGTGAGCGAATACAAGTACCTAAGAGTATGGATAAATGAGGGTGACAGGTACATGGAGGTACAGGAAAAAGCCTCGGCAGCGAAAGGAAAGAGGAATGCTGCAATAATGAAGCAGAGAGCGTTGTGGGTGTACAATAGGTACGAGGTGCTTCGAGGTCTGTGGAAAGGTGTAATGGTTCCTGGACTTACTTTTGGGAACTCAGTGGTGTGCATGAGGGCAGAGGTGCAATCGGGAATGGATATAAATCAAAGGACTGTGGGACGCCTCGCGTTAGGTGCTCACGGGATGACGACAAATGAGGCTGTAAAGGGCGATATGGGATGGGCAGGTTTTGAGGCGAGGGAGGCTCAGAGCTAAATAAGGTTCGAAGAAAGGCTAAGGAATATGAAGGACAGTAGATGGGCAGAGAAGGTGTTCCGTTATTTGTATAGGAAGAGCGTGGACACACAGTGGAGAAAAAGAACTAGGAGGCTCACTAGTAAATATACGGCTGGTAGTGTAAGCAGTATGTCAACAAAGAGCGTTAAGCGAAAAGTAAGAGAGGCGGAGACGATTTACTGGACGGCAGCAATGGAGAAAAAACCGGCTTTGAGTAACTACCGAAAGGGCAAACATGAAATAAGGAGGGAGGCATTTTACGATAATTCATGGGGAAGCGCTTTACTGTTTGAAGCGAGATCGGGTTGCCTTAGAGCGCGTAGTTATAAAGCGAGGTTCAGTAAAGAAGAACAATGCACGTGCTGGGGAAGATAAGGAAACGGCGGAGCATGTTCTGATTGAATGTGGAGACATCCACCCAGGTCGACGTTTGGGCACGAGCCTACATGATGCCTTGGGTTTTAGAGACAATGGAAAGCTGAACACACCCGCGATTCAAATAAGGAAGAGACGGTTAGAGTATTGGTGGCAGGAAATTAGAGAGAAAGGACAAAAATAAATATTGAAAAAAATAAGGACATTCTGCCGTAAAGGGCAGAGAACGGAGCTGAAAACTTCAGTTTTTTTTTTCTGGCGTAAGATAGTTTCGATTGAAGTAGAGACACTAGGCCAACACTAAGAAAAAGAAGAGTAAAGGGTTTTTTTTTTGTCGAGCCTGAAGGCATACTTGTCACCGCCCCGTTATAAAGGGGACGCTCATAGCGGGACAGCGGTGGAACGCCGCCGATATGTTACAGCTGACGGCTCGACTGGGACACGACTACCCTCTATGTGGTGACATGAACGCTCATCACACCATGTGGGGGAGTCACACCTGCTCGTCACGAGGAAGGAATCTGGTGGACGTGATCCATCACCTGGGCCTGCAAGTCCTGAACACCGGGTCCTTCACCTTCCTCCGCAAAACAGGTCGACCCTCGTGCACTGCCATCGACGTCAGCCTGGCTAGCGAGGCAGACCGGTACGACTGGGCAACGCAGCCTGACTCCTGGGGTTCGGACCACCTGCCGATCGTCATCACACCGGCGGGAGGGAAAATCCCAAGGACCAGGCAGTGCAGAACAGTCGATTGGCGCGCTTTCCGGCAGCAGCTCAAAGAGGCCCCGGAGGACCAGGACTTCCTGGATCTGGTGGTAGCAGCAGCGCAAGCAGGCACAATCCAGTCCTGGGTGCCCGAGAACCATCCTTTGCCAGACCTCCGCCACCTGAACTTACGGGCTGCCAGACGCAGGGTTGAGAGAAAGTACCTAAAGGCCCAGTGCCCAGATCATCGAACTTTTCAACCGTGTCGATGCCGTATGCCGGCGACATGCCAACCGTCGCAGACGGCAGAGTTGGCAGGGCATCTGCCACTGTCTTAGCCAGGCGAGAGGTGGCGCAAAAGCATGCGGCTTCTACGGTCTCTCGTCATCGGACCAATAGCGCGGCAACCCGTACTTGCAGTGGCCATCCGCTTGGGCGTCAGTGAGCAAGAACTGGCAGACGGCTGGCCGATCGCTTCGCGGCACTGCCATTAGCCCGACCTGCGGCCATCACCACCACGCCTACCGCCGCCGCACGGCCACCACCCTGCCTGGACTGCCAGCCAAATTGCAGCTCTCTGCCAGGAGCCCATTTTCGAGCACGAGCTGAATGCTGCTCCGGCCAGAACCAAGCGCCGAAGTGCCCCCGGCGCCGACGGCATCTCATACCAGATGCTGCGTAACCTGGATGTGGCTGCACGACAACGCCTGTTGAGGGCTTTCAATGACGTTTGGCAGATCGGCACTTTACCTGAGGCCTGGCTGACTGCTGTGGTGGTGCCCGTCCGGAAACATGGCCGTCCTGGTGCAGCCATTGCATCCTACAGGCCCGTCTCTCTTACCTCTGCTGCCTGCCAGCTCATGGAAGCCAGAGCTCTGGCACGCTTTAGTTGGATTGCTGGGGCAACGGAGTTCCTATCAGAGCAGCAGACAGGCTTCCGGCGCCACCGCTGCACAGCAGACTCAATTGCGGATGTCGTCTCTACCCTGGAGGAGGTCAGGAGCAAGGACAAGGTGGCCCTCCTTGTACTAATGGATGTCCAAAGCGCTTTCGACGGCCTGCCACATATGGTAATAGAGAGTGCTCTGGACGCACTCGGCATCACGGGCTTTCTGCGTGCTTTCATCCGTGCCTTCCTAGCCGGACGGACCCTCCGGGTTAGAGTTGGATGCGCGGTCAGCGATCCAAGGACAGTGACAGCCGGCGTCCCACAAGGCTCTGTCCTGAGCCCCTTTTTGTTCAACTTGGTGCTGGCAGGGCTACCTGGAATGCTACCGGTTGACAAGCGCTACCCCACGCAGTGCTCCTTGTACGCAGACGACGTGGCACTGTGGGTTAGGGGGCCCAGGCGGAACCTCACTGCCATTAGGCGCTCCCTGCAACGCTCCCTGGATGCTGTGACCTCTTTCTTCAGAACGATCGGGCTGATCGTGTCCCCCACGAAGACGGAGGCGCTGCTGGTTCACCCCAGAGTCGCTCCGCGGAGGGCCATCCGAAGGCTTGTGTTGGGAGACCGGCCAATCCCGTGGAGCAAGGCGGTGACGTACCTGGAGCTAAAGATCGATCACCGCCTCACCTGGATACCAGCCGTCAAACTCGCGACCTTGAAGGCCACCAGGGGCAACCTGTGGGCAAGCTGTTGAGCAGGGGCCAAGGGTGCACCCCGCGACAGGCACTTCAGCTCTACCAGGGGGCTGCAACGGCAGTGCAAACCTACGCACTGCCTCTGGTGCAGCTGGCGCAACACCGCAAGGAGCAGTTGGAGCGGCAACACCGCATGGCGATTCGGCGCTTCATGGGACTCCCGCGCCAGTCGCCCGTGGCTGCTTCATTGGCAGAGGCCCAGACGTGGCATCTGTTTCTCCTTATGCTGCGACAGGCGCTGCATCATGTGGACCGTCTCCACAGGGCCCCAGGGGGCGATGCCCTCCTACGGAGACTGCGGAGCCGACCAGCTTCACGAATGGGACAAATCTGCACACTCTATGAAGAACTTGTGCCCGCGGCTCCCTGTCCTATCCAGCCCCCTCCACCACACCAGCAGCCTCTGGACGTGCATTTGGAGTTGGGCAACCTCAGCAAAAGGCGAACACCGGCGTGCGAGCTCTACCAGTCAGCCGTGGCGAAACTCCACGACAGGCTGCGGGGGCACCTCCTGGTGTTCACGGACGGGTAAGTCCGGGACAGCCCCCGCTCGGCCGCGGCTGCCTGTGTCATAGCAGCGACTGGGACGACCATCCGGTGTCGCCTTCCCTTCCACGCCAGCTCCACTGCAGCAGAATTGGCTGGCCTTCACTTGGCACCGACTACCTCGCTGCTATGCCACCCCAGCTGCCCGTGGCGATCCTGTGCGACTCCCGGCCAGCCCTACAAGCGCTGCTGCAGCCAGACCAAGCCGGCATTACCCTGGCGTTACTGCACGCCAAGCTAACCGCCATCGAAGCTAGCGGTGTGCGTCTGTCCCTTCACTGGCTTCCCTCGCACGTTGGGATAGCCGGTAACGAGGAGGCCGACGCCGCCGCTAAGGCAGCACACCACGGCGACACCCCAGTCACCAAGGCGGTAGCCCTGTCGGACTACTCCCGGCAACGACTGCATTAGCTGCTTCCAACGGACCACCCTGACAGGCGGGTGGCAAGCGGCAAACCACCGCCACCCCTACCAGAGACCGGCCTGGAGAGACGCGAGCGGTGGCTACTGCTTCGCCTGCGGACCGGCAGCGCTTGGCCTGCGGCACGCATGTTTTCCAAGGGCCGCTGCTCATCGCCTGCGTGCCGCAGATGCGGTGACGACGAAACTTTGGAGCATATAATTTGCGCCTGCCCTGCCCTAGCCGCTGAACGACGCTTGATGGCGCGCCGCTATCGCCTGCTCGGTCTCCCTGCGACAACGGTGGAGGACTTTCTCTTTCCCGCACGGTCAAAGCTACAAGCCCTGCGAGCCTTCCTCGAGTTTTCGGCTTCTGCGGACCTCGCCACCTTATAGACGAGCCCTTTGGTTTTGTGCTCCCGCCTTCGCTCACAACACGCTCTTGCCACGCTAATCACTCCTTCTATCTTCCTTTCTTCTATCATCTTTACTTCCCCTTCCCAATTCCTAAGGGCGCTGAGCCGTGCCCCCACGACGGGAGGCAGAAAATAGCGCCCCTTTTCATTTCTTTCACGAACCTATCTCTCTCTCTCTCATAGCATCCATCCATCCATCCATCCATCCAGCAGCGCCGCTAAGCGTTGCTTGGGAAGCCTATAGTCTGGAGTACACAGGCAGCAGCACTTGCCAACAGATCTAAGGCCCGTATTCACAAATGCTCCTCGACTCGAAACTCGACTTCAAGGGATCCTTGAGGACTGTCTCGCGTTGCAGAAATCACTCTCGACTCGAAACGCTCCTCGAACGGAGAGACTCCTCAGTGTGCTCCTCGAGAATCTCGAGGTAGGTCAGAAGCTCCCTTGAGCGCTCCTCAGAACAGTTTGCAGGCAAACATGGCAGACGTACGGTTACTTGACTGCTTTTTGGAATTTGCTTTTCATGTTCATGATGTTTCCGGCGAACTTGCAAGAGAGTCAGATGCCACGAATTGTGTGCCTAGGCACTGGTTAAGGGATCGCTTGAACCCTTTAAAAGAGTACAGGGACACGCAGTTTCTCTCAAGGTTTCGCTTTACGAAGAGCACCGTAGCAAGTCTACTGACATCTCTCCCGCTCAAGTCGAGCACGGACAACACGGACAACAGCGCGTGCAGTGCGCACCAACGAGCCGACTGTTGTGTCAGTTGTGTCGTCTGCCATACACAAGGGCCCTTGCACAGCATCGAGCACCCAAGGAAGTTGCTAGTTAAAATAAACTTTTGTATTATAATAACTACGTTGAGTAAGTTAAGACTTTTTTCTTTTGTTGCTGTTAAAACTAACCAAAATGAACTACAGGTGCGAACGACTCATTTACAAACAGACGGCGCTCGCAGAGAAATGCGGTCGTCTGCAACATTTGGTTGTCTGCTACATTTCGTTCGTGTGCGAAGCAATCGTTGCATCACTTTTTCAGTGCGATGGAATCTATGCCGTGAAATATAAGTTGAGCAGCTCAAGGTAAGATTCAGTTGTTGTGGTCTTCTGTTTTACACCAATTTATACTTGTTTGCCACCTGACAGCGGAATATTTCTGTGCGAGAACTAAAATAAGAGCACACTGCGTGTGTCCCCTTCCAAATGGTCGTCTCGGGCGAGCAATTACTGATCCCATTGCCTACAGAATAATATGCAGGCGGCACGTACACGTGTTGGTATCTTCGATGCGTGTAAAGAAGTAATATCGTAACCTGCTACCGCTCGATCGCATACTAGGCTGTTATGTTGCCAGACACAACAACGTCAGTAGCTCAGTCGCCACAAAACACGATAACATCTCCTCCGGTGTATCACCGACTCAAAAAAACGTACAACAATTGTTTAGAATGGAAAATAAAAAGAAACATTCTTGTTTTGAGGCTCAAGGCATGCTTTAGACAGCATATCTTGCATATTCTCTTGTCCGTGCGTCCCTCAAGTGCGTTGAGGTGGAGGACGCCTTCGTGAAGGGCTCCTTGTCAGAGAAAACGTTGAGGGACATCCTTGAATGTCCCTCGCCCCTCCAGTTGAGGAGAAGCATTTTTCTCAACTCCACGGAGTCGAGGTGGAGGGTCGAGTCGAGGAGCGTTTGTGAATACGGGCCTAAGTGTGTTTTGTTGTAATTGCGTCTTTCAGCGCAGCTCTTGAGGTACGAACACATTGGCGACGCGGCACTCTCCCGCGAGCCGCTACCCGCTTTCTCGATGCCGCTTTTCTTGCTCCCGCCTCCTCATTCGCTCGGGGACCTATTTTCGCCGCGGCCTCCGGCTGCCGCGCGAGCAAATCGCCAATCAGCGCCGGCTTTTTCTCCCCTTTCTTCTCACACGGGCTGTCGTCATTGCAACCAGACATTGTTCTCCTCACCCGCGCCACCCTTCTCCCTCTTTCGGGGAGTATTCGGGAGCCGGCGGGAGGGTGCACCTCGACATGTCCACTTTTGTGTCGTGATTCGCGCCCGCAATGCGGCCTGTAGCGAGAGGGAGACGTGAAGGCGGCCGACGTGGCCGTGCCGAAAGCTCGCCACTTTATTCGAGACACGACCGACCTTGCGACGGCGGCTGCAAGCGTCCTAACCGCCAGGAGCGTGAGCTCGTTCCACTGCTCGCGCCTCGAGCTCTGAGCATGAGCTGCGCGAGAGGCGCGGCGCGTAAATGGTAAAACGATGATGATGATGATCGTGAGCGATGATGATGATGCCGCTACACGGCCAAACATCCGCTGCTTGCCGTGCACAGGGGCCGACTGGCGGGACGCCGCCGCGGCATGCTTTCCGCCAGTGTGCACGTACCTTTAGGCGCCCGTTCCTGCGTTGAGCGGCGTCGCCGTCGTCGGCGTAACCGATAGAGCGAACGAGGACAAAATAGAGCCAACATGGAGCGCAGTGAGCCGCTGTGTTAGCGTCTGCAATGCCTCGTGCCTGGTCGCGCTTCTTGTGACAGTGCAACGCATGCCTCTCGCGCACGGGCACGCGAAAGTAGGTTGACCTTCGAGGCTTGGGAAAAGAAGAAAACGTGTGGTGGTCGAAGCACACTTTGTGCGTTGAACGCTCTAGCGCATGGGTTCTCAAACTGGGCTCCGTGGGACAGAGGGGCTCCGAGAAGGACAGCTTTGGTTTCCGCGAGCAGCCAGAACGAATGCAACCTGCTCCCGTTTTATCCCCATTAGCACCCAACTCATTTACCTAGACAGGCAAATTTGCATTGCATTTTCTATTTAACGAAGCCATCCCACGCTGGATCCGCACATCGGGTGTCTGCGGGTAGCGAGAAATCCACGTGGTACCAGCACTAAAGGCTCTTTCTCTAGCGCGCCATTAAACTTTCCCGATTTGTGGACACGCGGTGACATCGTTCGTGGAGCTTCTACAACGTTCGTGGATTATCTAGTTATGGAGATAACAGAACTCTATTGAGTAAGAAACACTTGACGTATCATTTGCTGCGATGCCAGGTGCGTCTGTCCAAATGGTCCGCCATCAACACATCTCTCGTTTTGTTGTGAAGTCAAGTTATAGGAGCGTGACGGTGTGTCTACTTAGTTTCGCCGTTGTTTTGCCTCCCATTTGAACGAGTTTTGACAAGACACGCTTACCAAAAAAACGTGAGGTCTATGCTATTTCCTGCACTGGCATGGGACGCTACATCTATGCGCAGCGGTGAGTGTAGGACGCTTTGCTATAACTGTCAAATACAAATCAAATCAAATCAAATCAAATTTTATTCCGGTGTACAGCGAACACTGTATACCGACCTGTAACCATATTAGTGATGCAGAACTATCGGTAAATTGACTATCGATAGTATCGATAGTTTCTTTGAAACTATCGATAGTGTAAACAAACTATCGATAGTCGAATCGGTAGTACCATTGGTAATATTAGTAGCGATATTACTGCCACACGTGTTTATTGCTTTGTTTTGATATATTCGGGTTTCACCCACAGACTGTCAGCTGCGTTTGACGCAGACCGCGCCGCAATGTTTGAGAAGTTTCGCGATTGTTTGACATTTTAAGGTTACGCACAGGACGCGAATATTCAAGTTTATTCGAGAGCTTACGCGAGCAATAGCGATAACACTGGAAGGTTTGATGACTGGTGTATAAAAGACGAAGCGTTCCACCGATTGTCAGATTACTCGACGGCCGGCGACTGTTCTCGCCGCAATCAGTGCGCAGCGTGTATCGCTTGTATTCTGAGTCGATTTTCTGGGCACAAGTTCGACCAAAAAAAGTGCTTCGTATTTCCCAGTCTTGCTGCAGCATTCTTCAACGTCACAACCACGTGACAAACTATCCATAGTGGTGTGAATAACGATGCTCTTGCCAGCTGGCCAAATTGCCAAAATATTTTCGATAGCCTACTATCAGCTTCACCTAATTTATGAGGAAATTTTTATCGAGAGAAATTATTTGCGCAGTGAAAATGGTGGCATATGTCCATCAATAAATTAATATTTAAAAGCAACCAGTTACATCTTACGATTAACAAACTTAGTTCTTGATAATTTTTTTATTTTGCAATCATCAAATACAATATAAAACTGAAGCCGCGCAGTTCCACCCCCTGTAACGGCTTCCTTTCCGCTACAGCTTAATAGTTTGACTTTATGGCCATGTGTCAGCGAAGCACTCTGGTGAAGAACGCAAGCATGTGAACTTTCTTGCCCCTCAGCCTGCTCCTCCGGTTGCACTATGTACCACGCGCGCGGGGAACCAAATTTATTCTGCAATGAGTTCGCGCTGTTGATTTTAAACTATCGATATAGTACTTACTATCGATAGCACTATCGATAGTATCTTTTGCCATCGATAGTTCGATAGTGACTCAGCTATCGATAGTATCGATAGTACCATCGATAGTTCTGCATCACTAAACCATATGCCACCATATACCAACCTGTAAAGCTGCAACGCCGCAGCAAACCGAGAGATCTACCGATCTTCAGCCTGTTGGAACAACAATGGCACTGCTTGAGTGCTCTGCAATGCACCCCACTATCCACGCCTCGCGAAGAATGAAACTGAAACTGTACAAAAATATCCGTAGGCAGTTCGCTAGCTAATGCTATCCCATCCGAAGCCTGTACCTCCTATCATTCCCATGGTGGTTGAACGATCGCAACGCCAGTTTACTCTCTAGCTTATTGTATTAAACAATGTTGGTGCTCAAACCAGTTCAAGCTACATGAACGGGCACCTCGGTGCTTTATTCGTAGGGCATCGGCGTTCACGTGGCAGAGTTTTCATACACGCTGATTTGCACTGCACTATGACGGCTTTGTAACCAAACCCTAAACGAGTGCTTTGATACGCGCAAGATGCATCACTTCATGTCGGATTTGGGCTACACATGCATTTATGCATAGCCTTACGACCGTTGAATCAGTCGACGGCCATTTCGCAGTGTGACTGGCATGCCTTGTTTTAAAAGGGTACTGACACAAAAATCTTGGCCTCGCGTTTTTTTTGCTCCAATGTGTTGCTGGGGGCCTGTTAGTCGTAACACGGCACGTCGTTTGCTGCAGCGCGCGGCAGATAATTAATTACAGGCACCTCATTACCGACCAGTGCCAGTTTCGGTTTCAAAAACGACGAGCCTCCGGGCGCAACTATCACCACCTAGCGGGTGCAGTGCTCGCTCACGTCGCGAACCGCACTTCCGCGCTATTCGCGAGCAGCCGCCGAGCAGTAGGCTGCTGGAACGAACGCGGCAAAAAAACATGGCGGCTATGACGTCATACCTCGTTGCAGCGTGGTCACGTGAGAGAGAGAGAGAGAGAGAGTACAACTTTATTGAGAGTCCAGTGCAGACGCAGAGGTTGTCCCGCGCCACCCGGCTACTCCCACGTTGGGACCGGCAGGTCTAGCCTAACGGCCCTGTCGCGGGCGCACTGGACGGCCAGGATTTGGTCCTGTAGGTTTGGGCTACGCAAAAGCGCATCCCACTCGGCCTTGCTGTAAGTCGGGCCGAGCGACCCGCACTCCCAAAGCATGTGCGCTAACGTAGCGGCCTGCCCGCAAGCGGTGCAGGCGGCATCGGGGAATTTGTGTGGATAAATTTCATTTAAGTGTGCTAAAGATGGGTACGAATTGGTTTGAAGTAAGCGCAACGAGACTGCCTGTGCTCGATTGAGTTTTGAATGTGGGATCGGGAAAGCCCGCCTCTCCATGTAATAATACTTGGTGATCTCGTTGTGTGTGGTTGGAGTGTCCTTATGCCCTGCGTTGTCGGCGCTGGAGCCATCGCCCATGTCGAGAGCAGCGCGGTCGGTGAGCGCGCGCGCTGCTGTGTGGGCTGACTCATTCGGGTTCAGGGCAACGCCCTTTACTGAGCCGATATGTGCGGGGAACCAGTAAATGGTGTGAGGGACCATCCCATCTCTGGTGGAGCTGTTCAAGATCCTGGCGGCCTGTGTAGATATACGGCCCGTTTGGAAGGCTCTGACTGCCGCCTTTGAGTCGCTGTACACCTCTTCACATCGATCATTTAGCAGAGCGAGCGCAATGGCCACTTGTTCGGCCACCTGCGGGTTCGTTGTGCGTACCGTGGAGCAGTTCGTAGTCGAGCCGGTCTGGTCGACGACTACCGCTGCGAACTTTTTACCGTCTCGATATGCTGCAGCGTCGACGAAACTTGCACTTGTACCACCCTTTCCCAGTTGCTTCAATAGAGCTGTCGCCCTCGCCCGACGACGTCCCTCATTGTGTACAGGGTGTGTGTTGCGGGGGATTGGAGCAACAGTGATGTTTTCTTGTACATGTTTCGATATGCGCACGCTATTTGTTTCCACTTCCATTGGGTTGAAACCGAGTTCGCTAAGTATGCGCCGACCGGCCGTCGTCGTGGACAATCTAGCTAGCTGCGATCGTTGCTGCGCTTCCGCTATCTCGGCCGCAGAGTTGTGCACGCCGAGTGCGAGTAGATTCTCGGTGTGTGTGCGTACTGGAAGCCCCAATGCTTTCTTGACGATCTTCCTGATAACAACATCGAGCTTGTCCCACTCCGACCTGAGCCAGTTGTGCATGGCAACGGTGTAGGTTAAGTGGCAGAGCACGAACGCATTAATGAGTCTTAACAAATTGTCCTCCTTAAGGCCTCTGTGTCTCCCGGAGATCCTTTTGACGAGTCGAAAAGCGTTGTCAGTCTTGGCGACGATCTTCCGCATAGCGGTGCCGTTGCCGCCCTTCGCTTCGATAAACATGCCGAGAATCCTGATGGTGCCCACCCTCGGGATTTCCTCCCCATCACTGGTGTAAACGTGTATGTTACTTTCTTCGACGGGTTTCCATCCCTTGGGTCGGGAGCCCCGTTCCTTCCTGTAGAGCAGGAGCTCCGACTTTGCGGGTGAGCATCTGAGTCCCGTTGGGCGCAGATACGCTTCCACCTCGACTACTGCCTCTTGCATGGCATCTTGCACCCGGCCTTCGCTGCCGCCGACGCACCAAATCGTGATGTCGTCGGCGTAGATGGTATGCTTGATGCCGTCCACACTAGCCAGTCTTTTAGACAGTCCAATCATGCAGAGATTGAATAGCACCGGAGAAATCACAGATCCCTGGGGCGTGCCTCGATGTCCAAGCGGTACGTCTTCGGAGAAAAAGTTCCCGATGCGCAGCCTCGCTTTTCTCCCAGACAGGAAGGACCTGATGTAGTTGTACAGCCTGGGCCCAAGCTCGAGGTTCGCCACCGTCTTCAGGATGAATTCGTGCTTGATGTTGTCAAAGGCCTTCTCCAGGTCTAGGCCAAGAAGAGCCTTGGTATCTCTGGAGTAACCATCAATGACTTGGTGTTTAATGAGCATCATTGCATCCTGCGTTGAAAGGCCGGCGCGAAAACCGATCATATTATGCGTATAAATGTCGTTTCCCTCCAGGTAGTCGTTAAGTCTGTTGAGAATCGCGTGCTCTGCCACCTTACCCACACAGGACGTAAGGGAGATGGGGCGAAGGTTCTCGACGCTAGGCGACTTTCCTTGCTTGGGGATTAGTACGGTATCGGCTAGCTTCCATTCCTCAGGGACCTTACCCGTTTTCCATGCTTCGTTGATGAAAGCAGTTAGGCGTTCTATGGATGCGTCGTCGAGGTTTCTGAGGGCTCTGTTTGTGATCCCGTCCGGCCCTGGAGCCGACTTGCGATTTAGCGTTTGAATCACTCGCCTAATTTCGATCTCTGAAAAGTCTTCGTCCAGTTCTGGAAGAGGGGGGCCACCATAGTCCGGGAACACGCCGTCTTCGCCCTCTCGTTCGACTGGTAGATACTTGGATACTAACCAGGCAACGAGTTCTTCAACCACCTGTTCTTTGGTGGCCTCATGCAGGGCAAGGGCTAGGGTGTGCCTTTGGTTGGCCTTAGTGCTGTGCTCATCCAAGAGATGCTTCAGAAGGTGCCATGACTTGCCGTTTCTGATTTGCCCATCGACGGACTCACAGAGCTCGTCCCACTGCTGTTTGCACAATGTGTCGCAATGTTCTCCGATTTCCTTGTTCAACTTTGATATTTTTTGCCGCAGCCTACGGTTGTGCCTCTGCTCCTTCCATCGACGCATTAGAGCATCCTTGGCTTCCAGCAGGTGGGCAAGCCTGCTGTCCATCTTCTCCACATTTAAGTCTGATGTTATCTTCTTGGTGGCAGTGGCGATATCTCTGCGGATGTCCTCGCACCATTCCTCGAAGTTGTCGGGAGCACCGGGCCTTGTAGTACGGATGTTGCGAAAAAGATCCCAGTCAACCACCGTGAACTCTCGGACTCTGCTACGATCCACCTCTATAGAGGTCTGCAGGACGTAGTGGTCGCTGCCAAAGTCCATAGCGGTGTTGGTCCATGCATGGTTTTCAACATTCTTGATGAAAGCGAGGTCTGGCGTCGTGTCTCTGGTCACCGAGTTGCCTATCCGCGTAGGGAAAGCCTTATCAGTTATTAGGGTTAGGTCTAGTTCGTTGGCGTCCTGCCAAAGGTCCCGACCCTTGCTCGTGTCATATACGTATCCCCATAAGCCGTGTGGTGCATTGAAGTCACCGACTACGACGAGAGGGCGAGGACCAGCTAATTCCACTGCCTTCTCGAGCAACGTCTTGAACTGCTGGCGCCTGTGCTTGGGATTACTATAAACATTTAACACAAATACACTGTTTTTACGTTGATTGCGCCGTGGTGTGTCAAGCGAAATCTCCGCCATTACATGGTCTACCTTGCAGCTGATCAGTTTCAGGTCGTGGACGAGGTGTGTTAGCTTCTTACTTATAAGTGTGCAGACACCTCGTCCTCCTGACTGCCCAGGAACTGCACGGTAGCCAGCGAGGGACGCTGCAGAGGCTAAAGTCTCTTGAAGTGCTATAATATGAGGTTTGTCCGTTATTGTTCTAAAGTACTGCTGCAAGAGTGCTCTTTTACCAGCGTACCCCCTGCAGTTCCACTGCCAAATGCGGATATTGCTTTTATCGTTGGCCATTGGAGATTCTGCTTTCATCTCCGCCCTGGGAGGTCAGTGCTGCTCGAAGATTCTGTCCCTCTGCCGGATGGACCCCTGGTCTATCGACGGTTTTCACGTTGCTTGCCGACGCTCCATGTGGCTCCGATTTATGCAGTTTTACGTCATTTTCGAGCGCTGCGATACGATCGTTCATTGCCCCTAGCCCCTCGATTGGGTTGCTGAGTACAGCCTGCATCTGCCTAACGCTCTCCGTGAGGCTAGCTACACTCTCTGCCACCATCTTGATGTTCGCCGTAATTGTTACCAGTGTCTGTTTAATCTCCTCTACCTGAGATTCCGTGTTCTTAAGCTTACTCACTACCGCTCTGCGTTTGGTTGCCATGGGCCCTTCTCCAGCAGGGACCGGCACCGGCGTATCGGTTTCGCGTTCAGTATTGCTGTGCAGCGCACTTAGCATTTTCTTAAATTCCGCCATTTCGTTGGCCATCTTGCTAACAGTTTCCTTAAGCTCTGCGTTTTCTTTTCTCAATCGCGATACCTCCGCGTCCCTAGCATGCTCTGGGGGCGGGTCGCATTGCATGGGTTGCTCGCCGTCGCTGCTACGAACCCTGTCAGCCCAGGTGAGGTTTGACTTTTTCCTGCCTTGGTCCTCGTTGGCGTGGACTGCCGTGGATGGCTGGAGCCCCGAGGCATATTTGTAGCCTGGCCTGGGCGAGGTGTCCGGGCATGTGCCGGCTGCGTCAGCCCTTCCCTGGTCAGGCCTGGAACTGGACCCGGAACGGGCCCGGGATCCGGACCGTGTCCTGGACCTGGAGCGTGCCCCGGATCTCGAACGGGACTTTTGACGCGCCCTGGATGTGGAGCGGCTCTTGCTGCCGCCTCTGGTTTTCGATCTCCCTCGCGACCTGGATCGGCCTCCAGTTGCCGATGGTCCGGGCTGGTCCTGGTGATGACAGCCGTTGAGCTCGATGGAGGCGTCCACATCGAAGGATGGGGACCTCGCCTGGATGGCGCGGGCCTTCAGGCCTCGCCTGCGCCTGACGACATAGGGTGTCTGATATCGGTGCTTGCAGTCCCTGGATGCAGTGAGGTGTTTGCCACCGCACAAACTACATATCGGTTCACAAACGTGATGCTCGTTTGGCTGGATAGCTTCTCTGCAAGCCCTGCATACTGACGCGTCGGGCGTCGGACAGACGTCAGAGCGGTGTCCAAGTCGGCCACAGGCATAGCAGACATCTACTTGCTTCCTGTATAAAGTGCACTTGATTAGGGTGCCGCCGTAGGAAACATAATTGGGAACCTTGTATCCGTCGAAGAGCACTATGACCACTCCGGTACTCTTGATTCTCTTCGCCCCAAGGGCCAGCGGATTTCTTGCATTAACAATCTTACGGTCGATGGCTTCTGGACCGTCGCTAAGCGGGATCCCGCGGATGACTCCCTTGCATGTAGCATGTGGAGCAGCCACGTATGCACTGACTTCATGGTCCTGACCGGCCACGGTAATAGCTTCGACGTTAACGTAGTGCTTGACATTCTCTTGGCTCGGAGTACTCACGACCATGATGTTTTGTAGTGGATTAGGGCACATCGTGTCCGAGTTTCTCTCGCCCGGATCGAGTCCTGCCGCCTCCCATATGGCCTCTGCCACGACAGACGGGCCAACCTTGCTGATACACAGGCCGCCTCTCGGCCTCACGATGATCTTGGTTTCGTCCCGGGGCAGCGGTGGCATCTTGCTGGCCCTGATAATGTTTTTCTTGATATCTCCGAAGCCGTGAAAGCCGGGCGTAGGCGCTTCAGCGGTGGGCTTAGACGCCGGCGTTTGGGCGCCGAGAGCTCCGCCGGCTTTCTTCACTTCCGATCGTCTTCTAGTCACCGTAATCCACCCGGAATCCCTGTTATTCTCCTCATCGTCGACCTGGGTCCCCGCTTCGTCGCATTCCATCTCGTAATTTGGCGAGAAAAAGTCCTTTTTTTTGTCAGAGAAGCGATGCCTGTGCGCCGCGGAGACAGCGACGCGGCCGGGTCTAACGGCGGCGTCTAGCTGCACACCCGGCGTGATCGGCACGAAATTCACTTATAAATGTGAAAATAGTCCACCCACCGGTGCACTTTTGGTGTCCACAGAGTCCCGATGAGCTCAGAAGTCCGATGCAACACACTTTCGGTTGAACACGGCCTCACAAAGCACCAAGAAAATAAAAACACACGGGAGCCGATCGAATCGCGTCCGACCTGCACAGCGCCATCCTCGCGTTCCCGTCACGTGAGGGAATTAGGGGGTTACCTAAGGTCACATTTAAGGGTGTCAGTAGCGCGGGGATGCCGATCGCTCACGCAAACTTGAAAAATCATTTAAAATAACTTCCAAGCTTTATTCACTGTTGCTATATTGCAGATTATATACGCATGTGGACCAGAATCGATCCCGCAGGCTATCTCGGCCGCGAAATATTGTGTCAGTACCCCTTTAAGGGCCAAGCACCTGATGGTATCGGCGTGCATCGTCGTCCGCTGTCGTGGCGGTCCATGTGCTTGAGCTAGAGAGGGCGCTACCGCCGTGTGGCACTGGCCGTGTAGCGACAAAGAGCGAACGACGCGCGTTGACTATGGAAACGCTCGTTCTGCGATGAACAAATTATCTTGACAGTGGAGCGAAGGCGCTACGGAGGCGGGGCTTCCGCACATTCGTCTTGCTCCGCAAGTAGTACGGCAGCTTGCGGCTGATTTCTGTTTTGCTCGCTCGCGTTTTTAGATGCGAAGCAGCTCTTTTACTAGCCTGTGTAATGCTGTCCCTCCGTGCGTCCGTAAGAACGCGCCGCAACGCGCTCCCCTCGCCGCAGGTGTTGGATGTTGGTTGGAGCAACACCCAGGGTGTTGGTTGGAGCGGTGCCAAGTAGGTCACACCGCAGCTGGGCGTTGACGTCACGCTCCCCTCGCAGTGCGCGCTGACGTCACTCTCTCTCTCTCCTGCCGCGCGCTCGCCGTAGCGCCCGCAGCTGCCGCCTCGTCGGTTCGCCCGCAACACCTGCCGCTACCGGAACGCTACCGGAACGTTCGGCGGCGGGAGGAGTCGCCGTTTACGCTCGGTGTCGGCGTGCGCTACGCGCGTTTAACGTCGACCTGGAAGAACCATCCGGAACCTCTCGAAGACGCTCCTGCTCCGAGTGCGTTGCGGTGCGCGTCGGCGACATCGCGATCCTCGCGCTGTACCTCGCTCCCAACCTGCCGAAGGACCAGGTTCAGCGCTGTCTGGAGGAGACGCTGACTGACTGCGCCGAAGCGTGTCGACGCGCGCGGGAGACTTCAACGTTGACGTCAGCGGAGGAGGAGGAGAATTGCTCGTCGATTACATGCGCGACGTGCACTCGCTGAAGTGCGTGTCGGCGGAACGGAAACTACCCACCACGATAAGGGGAACGTGCATCGATCTGGTCTTTGCCGACTTCGATGTCGAATGTCTGCAGCAACCTCTCAGCGTGCACTTCACCGATGACAAGGCCTTGGTAGTCGAGGCGAAACGCGCGCCATCTCCGGTCCAGCGCCCGTGTCCACTCTGAAGAAACGACAAGACCTACGCCAGCCATCGCTTCAAACGAATCTTCCAGCGCTCACCGCAGCACCCGCGTTAGCGCCGTTCAACCCGTGACGCCACCCGTGCGCAACGCTGCTGCTTCGCATCCCATCAGGGTTCCCTTTGGCAAGATGGTGTTAATTTTTTATATACACGAAAAATATGAATGTGAGAAACATTTCGACTGTTCAGTGTACATTTTAGTGTCGTATTACGAGTTTGTTTTTTGAGAACTAAACAGCGCGTTTCCTGCCGCACGCCATGTTTACTTTGGAAAAAGGGCGTGCTATAGGTGGTGCTGTCTAAGAAATGGAAAGAAAAAGAAGGCATTGTTGCAAAGTGAACAATAGCTGTATTTTACTTACGAGATCCCGCAACCGCTGGAGTCTCATAATAAATAAAGCAGCATATATTTCAGCCAGGTAAATGAGGAAATTATAAGTAATCTTAAGTTCTATTTCTTGGCGCGGTAGCAGGCAGGCGTTTCGCTTCTGTAGCTCCCACAGTCCAGTCAAGAAATGTTGTCGCCCACTATACCAGCTCGCAAGGAACGAGAACGCGCCCCCGCCCGCAAGAGACAACGCCGACGCAGGCAGCGTCTCCTAGCGAAATTGTTGATTGAAAAAACGGACTGCTCGCGCTGCACAACCGTTAACCGGCCACCCCGAATATATAGGCACTGTATCTTGACCATCAATGTAGTGCCCGTGGGAGATTTCTCTTGTGCGTAGTTGAACGATAAAGATTCGCAGCGTGCACGTCAACTAAAAGCGGACTGTGGGTATATGGGTATAATATTTCCTCTGTCTCTCATTGCCCATTAACAGTGATATGGCTGTGGGAAACACCGGCGCACACTGCATGCTTCGCACCTACACAGATTTCACGTTTGTGGAGCTGAAGCACCCTTCGCTATATGCTTCGCCCCTCCCCAATTTTTTGCATGCAACATATCCTGTAGTGACCGATATAAAAGTGAGGGAGTGCTTCGATAATTATTGCTTATAATTCTTCACTTTATTATCGCCAAAACGATCTATTGGTTTCTTTTTTTAGATGAAAAAAAGTTTCGATTTGTGTACCATGTTGTCAGGAGCGCACACTTAGTCGCGTTGAGAAAATGTATAGTGCACTCCAGTTTGCAGGCGCAGCTCTTGGGGCAGAGGCTGCGTGCTATAAACAGGTATGTCGGCTACAGACGTCGTGTCAACGTGGCGGTGACGGGCCACTCATTGGAAGGACAAGCTGGACACAGCCGTGTTTACAGTGCACTCGAGACTTCTTACCTCGGTCCCGCCAATCAACCAGCAAAAAATGGGTGCATTTCTTTCAACGCCTTTTTTCTTTTGCAAAAAATAGACAGGCCTCTCTAGAGACGGCGTTTTGCGTGAGCACATTGCGTACGGCGCGCAGTGCCTGAAGCATGCAGTGTATGGTCGGCGGGCGCTTTACACAACTCGCCGGCAGGCGCAGGGTGGTGGTGGTGGTGGGGGGGGGGGGGGGGTTGCGGTGGAATTACAACCCCCAAATCCGACCATGTATTATTGGGAGTTTCCCATCAACGGCTATGTAATTCGCTTTTAAAGATAACAGGCCGATGCGGGCTGTGTTAATACTGTGGCTGCGTGCTTTGAGAGGCGTTATCAACACTCCCATAGGCGTGCGAAGAGGGAGGGGACAGGGGGGCGGCCAGTCACCTAAGAAGAGGGGGCGTAAAGTCAGCCCCACACATTCACTTAATAAGGAAGGGGGGCGCCGCGATGACCCTTCGCCCCCCTTGAAAGGAAACCCTGCGCACGCCTATAAACAGCACCACCCCTCGCTTTCGATTGTATTCGTCCTAAAGTAAAAGTTAGTGGTTGCGCGCCACTCCTGAAAAGCCGTTGGGGTTCTCGCATTGGGGTTCCCCAAGGCGAGAAAGTCTCAGAACACCTGCTCTAGCGGACTCTTGAGTTGTGCATCTAGTTTTCCGGGCACAAGTCCACCCATAATAAACAAGTTTTAGAGCGCGGATTTTAGGTGCCCATTCCTGCGTTGAGCGGCGTCGGCGTCGTCGTAACAGGCAGAAGAACGCGGAGCGCAGCGGAGGACGAAAGACGGCGATAGCGAGAAGAGCGCGAGGAGGAGGGAACGACAGCGGCGACACGACAGGTTCCGCGGCTGCACCCGTGGCATCACAGTAGTGCACGCCGTCGTGCACTCGCCGATGACGTCGTCTCTAAGGTATTCGGCGAATGCGTCCACCGATAACATATATGGAAATAAAGCGCTGCCTTTACAGAGGCCTGTCTGCACCTGCTGTTCTGGAACACGCCCACGTGCTGTCTTCCGCGGTCTCCTGGTTAGCGAGGCCGTCGCGCCTCAAGTTATCGCAGAATAAAAGCACCTAAACAGCTGCGCTCAGAATTCCCATTAAGTAGTATCGTAACGTGGGTGAATTGTTTTCAGTGGGAGATCCAGAGCGGCCTCCAAAATCCTGGAGTGACCACTGGGTTTCTGCCTCGCCGAATCTCCTAATGAAACACGGGAACGTTGCTCGTGTGATCGCGCCGGAAGCTCTTTATTAACACGTAACGTAAACCAATTCCGTTAATTATTCCAACTTCCGCTCTGTACGTTTTCATAGCAACCTTGGTCGCTGCAGAGCGCGACTGCAGTAGGTCGCATACTGACAGAAGAGACCCATGCCGCACGTTCTATTTCCGACAGAAACCGCGACTTGACGGCGGAGCATATGAGAGCGATCCGGCGCGGTGCGAGTTGCTCTGAAACGACCAGTCGAACGCGCGAAACCACTGCCGATCAACCAGTAAAAACACTCGCCCCAGCGGATCAAGAAATCTTGCTCCGGATCTATCAGTGAAAAACGCCATAAGTTTCGTCGTTTTGGTTTTTCTACCACTCGCTACAACGATACCATCGCCTGGGTAGCGCTGTGCTCTCAGATTGCAGCAAACCGGAGCCCACCCTTGATCCAAGTCAGAGAGCAGGTGTGCGAGCCGCTACAATAGGAGGCTGGAAGAGGGTACACGTCAGGACATATTCTATTGCAAATAGACGAGGCGCGGGAGTCACATGACCAGCACGGCTTCTACTCGATAATGCCGATAGCTGAAAAAAAAAATGCCCCCACCTCCCCGAAGGGAATCGTGACGAAATGCGAATGCATTTCTTGCGCCGAGAGTACACGGCGCAGTAATTTTAATGGCGTAAATTAATGACGACACGAGGATTTGTACCGTAACCATTTATTTACACATTCATCAGCACCTGTTTGTGTTGTCATTGTACCTGACGGCCATAATCTCAGCCTTGTGGTCGCCGTTGGCGTTTCACAGCGGCGTCTCGAGCACACATTTCTTCTTGAGAGGCGCCTAGCCAGCGGACGGGAGAGTGGGGCGCAGGGAGGAGAGAGAGAGAACGGCGAGAGAAGGAGCGGCGAAGCACTGCACCCAATGCCACCTAGAAGAGCGGTGCGGAGCTATGCGGAGCCGGCGCGCGCCCGCGCAAACCGCGGTGAGGAGGCGGAGCTCGCGCAGTCACGTGGGGTGTGACGTCGCTGCGCCGTTGCTACAGACGCTCCTCTCCGCTCCTCGCGCCGTTGCTATGGGACGGCGGATTCAGGGTCGCTTATAAAGTGCATTCGCACTTAAAAGAGTTGATACGTTTTTTATGTTGGGATTCCTCCTTCCATCGACAGGCCATCCCACAAACATTCAGCGTCTGATCTTACGCATTTTGAGAGCCTAAGCGATGGCGATGCTTTCATGTGTTTATATGAAATGTTTGTGATGCGGCGTAGGTCCAGATTGAATACACATAAATCACTGGAGTTTACTTTCTTGGCCTACTAATCGCGGTGTTCTTTTAGCGCGATAGCCCTAAAGAGCTTGTTTTGCAGAAATTCTGGTGTCGGCGTCAGTGTCGTTCGTTGTGAGCTGAAAAACGGCGTCTTCCGTGAGCGAAGAATCGAGACATGCGCAAATAATTAAATAATGAAAACTTCGGTTCGACTAGGAATAGAACCCAGGCCACCTTAAGTGGAAGCAGGCGTTCTAAGCAGGTGTTCCGACATGGCCACGCGGCGGCTTCAAACTGTTTCCGAAAAAAAAAACATGGAAAACGCTTGAGCTTCGCCTTGAAGAGTAGAACGCGATAGCATAATAATAATAATAATTGTTGGTCTTTAACGCCGACCATACACTGCGCGCCGTAAGCAATGTGCTCACGCAAACAAACCGCCGGATGTAAAAAAACATCACAGCATATCCGCGAAGTGAATGATGACGAGTGGGCGAAGGTCCGGGGGATCATTAACCGTGAATCCCCCCGTACATTGCCCCCTCGATCATGCAAAGACGTGGCAACACATGTGTACAGAATATACAAAGTTGTTTATTAATCACACTGCGTATATGGTGTTGAGATGTGGGTGGCGCTTTCCTTTGCTTATGACCGCCTCATGATCGGTGAAATGTATACCGAAAGCTTCTTGTATAGGATCCAACCTGAAATTTGCGAAGACGAGGTCAATGCAAGTCCCTCTGATCGAGCCTGAAGGAAGTGCGGAGCCGGGCAGCCTGTTTGATTCTCTGTTTGTCGCCTTCAGGAGACTGGCTCATACCGAGGAGGGGGATTGGACACACTGACAATTATAAAGGGAAATGTAAACCCTATGAAACGTCAAAAAGAAATAAGAACGAGACACGATGTAAATAAAAAGTGAAAGAGTTAAGAAATTAAAAAAGCCGTAGGGGAACGATTGAAAAAAAGAATAAAAAAGAATAATAATTAAAAAATGGGAAGAAAGTTGGTTTCAGTGGTCGGTAGCACTAGCAGCGTACTCTTCCTGTTGCTTGAATGAACTTGTGGAGCGCAGTCATAATAGCACTGCCGCTTGCCCAAAACTGATTCGCTCCAAACGACAACAGGCTAGAAATAGTAAATTAAGGAAATTGAGGAAAGGAAATGCCAGCCTACCAGTCGGCATTTCCAGAAACATTTTACGGAGTGAGGCGAAACGGCGGCATGATAGAAAAAAATTCAGCCTTCTTTGTTTCTCTTTCGTTTTCTCTTTCTTTCCTCCTCGCGTTTTCTCTTTTCATTTTTCTGGTTATTTATCTTTATTTCTATTTTTCTTCTTTTCTTTCTTTCCCTCTATTTCTCGCTTCCTCCCTCTGTTTCAATTTTTGTATGTGGTTTTGCCTGCGCCCACTCATCATCATTCACTTCGAGGATATGCTGTGATTTTGAAATTTTCCTCATGGGTATAGTGCCTAGAATATACTGGCTAGTGTGCTGAGCGCGCGCTTTGGCGTGGCCACCGCGCTGATGCCTTCCCACAGTCACCGCACGGCGGCGCTGCGACTCGCTAAGGTCCATCGCGCGTCGGCGGCTCCTGCGCTTGCAGCTGCGCTTGCACGGCGCTTTCTGCTGCGAATGCAGTGGTCTTCGTTCCTTTTAATACACTCGTCAAAACACTCCATCAGAAGAAGGAAATATTAGCTCCAAATTACTGCCCGCAGAGAATCCTCAACTGGTTGGGCACTACAAAACGATGAAGTGTTTCACACGTACCTCACGTCGTCTGCTAGTTTTCGCGACTCTGCTTCACCAACAAAGCGAAGTAGAAAAGTCACAATTAATATACTACGACACACCCAACTTGCCAGTTGAAAACAATCAGCTAAGATTGACATGTTAGACGCAACAAATCGTGTTGTAAGGATGGCTCGCGGCAATTTCGATCGCGATCAAGTCCGACTCGAATTCTTCGCTGCTACACGTGAACAATCGCTTGCGATTTTACTCGCCACAGGGTGCTTTGAAGGGCCAGTTGGTACTTCCACGGCCGCTGGTACTTCTTATTCCGTTGAAAACAGCGCGAAGACGGGACGAAGGCTAAGGAACAGCGCTTGCGTTATTTGTTCCTTAGCCTTCATCCCGTTTTCGCGCTGTTTTGAACGCAGCGATTTTACTCGAAGTCGATCCAGTCAACTGCAATTCGCACCTCTCACTCGTGGTCAGTCGTGTATTATTATATCAGCGGCGCATCACACTCAGTATGATGCACCATCATGAACTTACAGAGCGTATCATGCGCCGAGGTAGTCGTATCGGTGGCTACGATAATTCTCACGAGCAGATATTTGACCTGGAGCGGGTCGACAGTAATCGCAAATTCCCGTGTAACGCTGGTATTACACAAACACTAATATTTCTTGCAGACATTATGACACTAGCTTTTGCACTTGGTTCGCTTTCACAAACAGGATGAATTTTGCTCATCCAATGCTGCAGATACATAGCATAGGCCCCATACTTACGGATCGGTTGTTTCGATGTCTGCAGTTCAGCTGTGCCTACTGCATTGTTGTACTACATGAGCAAGTCCGTAGTTAATAGAGCATCGTTTATACTCAATGTAGGGTGGGGTGGGGTCACTTTCACTGTTCTGCGTTTTCCAGCAAGGCATCCATATTTTTCTAGAACACATGCGATGAACACAAGCCAGTCTGAATAGGATTCACTACTCATGCGTTTTATTTGAAAGGCACTGCTCACTTCACAAAAAAACATTACGAATGTGTCTGGAGCTTGAATTTCATTTATACAGAAGGAAAGGTAAGTGCAAAGAAACCGAACAACATAAGTAATGAGCGAAACACACAACACAAGCATAAATGTAAACAAACACTCAACAAAAGGGGCACAATACAAATAGTCATAATACCAATTCTTAATCAGCAAAACACAGTGAAAAATGTTTAACAGGCAGGGAAATACTCACACAACTGCTTCATACAAAAAATAGCAAAATCCTCATCTGTACTCCAACAGAAAACAAAGCGCTGCATAAAATTGCTAAAAGAGTGCACCCGGTCGCACGATTCAGGCAAGAAGCTAGTTGAACTTGACATACAAAATGGAAAAAACACAGTGCGTCATTACTAGCAATCTAGTTGCAGCGTCTCAACTTCAACAATTTTTGCCGCTGCCTTTGAGCCTCTTTGTCCTTGTTGAGCCCTTTAATATAGAACCTTATTCTTAACAAAATATAAAACTTCACAATTGACAGCCTAGTAGCTGCCTCGTGCTCAGGGCAACCAAGTTTTGGCAAGGTGACCACACGCAGCTCATTGCCAAAATCAGCCAAGCTCTCCTCGTGCAAGGCATGCTTACTGAAAAAAGTAGTAAATGCATTCTCCATAAGTAATATGGCTTCTGAAAGGGCATGACATGGGTACACCAGACCACCATTGTCAAAATGTGCTGTGAACCAGCAATCGATATCCATGGTCGCCTCATATTGTGTTGTACATAGACACGCAGCGCAGCTAGGGCAACAGTTTTTGCCACAGTCTTCCTAGCCACATATCCAGCGACATAATATGTCAAGGCACTGTGGCTTTTTTCTCTGTATAGCCAGAGTGGTCACTTCGAGCAACAGCAGAATCAATCACTTCTTCGGCCTCATCAACTTTCCCTTTATCAAAGAGATCATCTATAGACATCAACAGAGTTTTCTGAGGTGTGCTCATCAATGAGGATGGGCTCAGCAATGCTTTAACGACACCTGATGAACAGTTACGTCCCCTTGGAGACTTGGTTAAGTTGTAAAACGCCATTAGGTTTACTGTCACCAAAAACTGAGATACAGTGGGGTGGTCATTGCAGCCCGATGACTGCCGGATAATTCCAAAGAGGTTCTCAAGCTTGTCCTGACTCAAACGGGACGTCAGTAAGTACTTGAAGCCCTAAGTTGAGTTCAGGTAGGTCAGCAAGTCAAGCATGCTCTCGATTGTTACCCTTAATCCAGCAGCTGTACTTTCAAAAAGAAACCCACCACCCACTACTCTTCCCATTTATCTATATATTCTAAGAACTCCTTCAAAAACTTCTTATGACCACTCTTGGCTCGTAGTGCACAGTCGCTTGTTCTGGATGTCATCACACGAATGAGCCGGTTGAACAGCAGCAAAAATCTTCTGTTGGTTTTACTCTTTGGTATACAGAGCTTATTTTTTCCTTATAGAGGGTTACTGCTTTAATCACTTGATCTCCGAAGAGTTGAAAGGCTTGGTCCACCTTCATTTTCTCAAACGAATTTGGCTTTATATGAGCAAGCGTAATGCTGGGCATTGCCTTAGGGTGACACGCTCACAATCAGCCTTCCACGCTACTTCAATTATACCACAGTGAACGTGTCCAGATGGCGTCATGTAGTCTTTGCTGTGCTGACAAATCCATTCCTCACATTTTTTAGTAAATGCGGAAAATCCGATACAAAATAAAGTTGCCTTTGTGGGTCAACTGGGTGGTTTGTGCTGCTCCTCAGACGACGTGACGAGCCTGTTGGGAGAACAGTGGAGCTCACTGTTATTGTTTCATCCCAAGGTGAAATAACAAAAACATACGCAGCCAAAGTACTGCGATACGTGATGCCCACTAGAGCATTAGAGCACTAGAGCACTAGAGCACTAGAGCTCCAATTGAATGAATACTACGTGCACACGTGCACGTAGCACTCATTCTTACCATATGTCAGCACTGCAGCAAAGTGCTTTCATATTTACTTTCTCCAGGATTTGCATGCATATCCATTCACTGACTGGCACTCACTCGGGCTGCCACTCACATCTACTCACATTTACCAGCGTGCACAAACGTTAACACTTACTCACACCTCTAGTCTTTCACTCCCACTTTTGCGAGCGGGAGTGAACGCGTGAATGCCTGAGAATGCTCGAATAAGTATGCTGAATATCCCAAGCAGTTGTGCCGTGCTCACACAACGAAAAGTAAAATCACATATAAGCTATATGCATGACCTGCCGCGGTGAGACACTGTAGTGGCTCTACATACAGTGTCTCGTAATCATATTGTGGTTTTGGGACGTAAAACCCCAGAAAGCATTATTAAGCATATGTACATGTCAACCTAATTTCATTCATGCTTGCACGGAGTGATTCACTTACCCTGAATTCCAAAAATACGCCACATACTACGGTTCCATGTGGCCCCGTCACACGTTATGGTATCGACATAAAGGCCTGCTTGTTCTGCAAGAACAGTAGCTTCCACGATAATCTTTGCTAGGGTAGCAGCCTTCACGTTTTCTTTTGAGGAGAACACTCCAAGGACTTGTGTCCAGTTTCCTGGGAGAGTAAAAATGTTCAAAAAGTCAGCTACCTCAAACGTACAGTCTGATGTGATAAACCACACCTGTGAAAGGTTGGAAAAGCACAACCATCCCATGGTCAGCCAGGACGCCCTTTTGATCATCTGTTGTATGCGCTCCAAGGTCAACAAAGCCTTCTATATCACCTAAAAAACAAAACAATATTATGAACATCAAGTACACACATAAAAGCGATTTAACAAAGCCACTTTTAAGTGCATGTCGTTCCAAGCTAGAATAGCGTCTTGCATTCCATGCAGGTCCACATGAATGTTTTCACATTATGAATATTGAGCACAATATAGAGACTTACCAGTAGACTTCACATTAAGATGCTCCGAGAGCTTGAGTTCGTCGATGAGCAGGCCCCCGTGGCGGCTAAAGGAATCCATATCCTTAGTTTTTTTCTTTCAGGGCGGAAAATATATTTGGATTAAGTCCAAAACTGCCTTTAAACCGCTGCAGGTATTTTTGCAAGCAAGCTCGCCCCGGCAGAACAAACATTTTTTCCTTGCGCAGGTGCTCGTACAGTCTTGGGCTTCGCATTCGCATCATAAGGCACTCGACAATATAGTTTTCATCGTATGACATGCCTTTCGTAGATCGCCTTCGGGCAGCATGAAAACAGGTCTTCACAGCAAACTGCTGCTATTGGGGGAGGGTTGATATTCTTGCTTGCACCGCAGATTCATTCAGTGCCTCGTTTTCGGCCTTCATATAGGACACTTGTTGCTGCACACCAGCCAGTTTTCTTTTCGCTCTTTTCAGAGTACGAGAGACGTTGCTGCAATTCATGGTATTGCACTGAACGCGGGCTGTGTGCTTTTTCCTGCGCAGTTTATTTTGCACAGGTCTTCGCAAATATTTGCACTGCGCGCAGCTCTCGCCTTCATTATCAATAACAAGCCGACACTTTTTCGGAAAAATACAGTCCCCTGAATGCTTCAAACTTTCCCGAATCAGGTTTAAGGCCGCACCCGCCACAGAGAACTTGCGATGCAACTTCCTTGATTAATACTTCCGCTTCTTGCGTTGTCGTAAGCACGTGCCTGCTTTTTTCTTTCCCACGGAAATGTGCTGTAGCCATCACAGAACCCCGTTCTGGCATGACAGCGCCAAACGTCACCGTTCTTTCAATAAATAGCGCAGCAAAGTTGTTCTCGGCCCGATAATGCGCGTAGGCAACCGAACCAGCTGGTGCTTCGCTCAGCCGAGTCCATGCCGCAGGGATAGAAATTTTACAGAACCGATGTTCAGCTTGAACTACATTGGACTGTACACTCCTTGGCTGTTGCTGCTGTGAGCTCGGGCCATGGTTCGTCTGCTCTGCTGCTGGCGGCTCATCGGACGCACTGCAGTCTATGCTTGATGATTCATTACTGACATCTGTAACGGCCCCGCACTTTTGCCGTTTAGCGGCTGGTTGGTCACAAATGTTCCGAACTTTCCTTTTCGCTGCCTTTTTAGGCAGGAGGTGCTTAGGGTAGTTGTCAAATACCGTTGGCACTGCGTCGGGTTTCAGGCGTGGTCTCTCCCTGGCGATCTCGTTGACGACGCCATTCACTGTAACTCTGAAGGTTCTTTCGACGTAGATATCCTCAAAATGTTTTTCGCAAACCACACACGTGAGTGTAAGCTTGCGGTCCTCTCTTTTGATGAGCCGCTCCCACTCGGCAAGTCGCGCAGCGTCCGACGGCACGGCGAACATGGACACCTTGTCTGGGTTTGAGCGATAGCCACTCCGACACAGTGGCACGAAGCATGTTTTTTGCCTGCCCTGATGCTTCTCCCGTTGCATTATCACACTTTGCAGTTCTCATTTGCACGTGCGTACACAATGAACATCGCAGACGTCACCAACACAAACTCACACGAGGCACGCAGCTCTTGCAAAACTACGGAGGCAGCGGCCAAACCGGCGCGCGGGCTACACCTTTGCGACAAGCGTAGCCGCCTGGCGGCGAAAGTTGGAAGGCATCACCAGCCCTGCCACCTCCTCCCATAGTAAACCCCCTCCGCTCAGCACACTAGCCAGTATATTCTAGGCACTATATCATTGGTATCATAATCAAGGCGCTCGAAGAACAAGAGAAAGAAGACTTCTCTTTGGCGTGAGCGCGACAGCGAGTGCTTCCAGTACTAGCGGCTGGCTAAGACGCAACGGCAGACAAGCCTCGACCCTAAGGGGCTTCGCCCCTATAAGGCCTGTTTTGGTTTTTGCAAAAGAAAAAAACAAGGCATGCCAAGTCACACTGCGAAATGGCCGTCGAGTGATTCAATGACGTAAGGCTAAGCATAAACGCTCGTGTAGCCCACAGCAGGCACGAAGCGATGCCTCTCGCGCTTATCAAGGCGCTCGTTGTGGGCTTGGCTACAAAGCCGTCATTGTGCAGTGGCAAATCAGCATGTATGAAAACTGTGCCACGTGAATGCCGATGCCCTACGAATAAAGCGCGGAGGTGCCCGTTCATGTAGTTTGAGCTGGTTTGAGCACCAATATTATCTTCCATATCTCGGCTTGCAGAATTACCGAATTGATTCCCGCGCATGTGCTACGAACTGCGCTAACGAGAATTAACAGCGCTCAGCGAACTCTGTCACCGCGTGTCCACCAATCGGGAAAGTTTAATGGCGCGCTAGAGAAAGAGCCTTTAGTGCTGGTACCACGTGGATTTCTCGCTACCCGCAGACACCCGATGTGCGGATCCAGTGTACGATGGCTTCGTTAAATGCAAAATGCAATGCAAATGTGCTTGTCTAGGTAAATAAGTTAGGTGCTAATGGGGTAAAACGGGAGCAGGATGCATACGTTCTGGCCGCTCGTGGAAACCTAAGATGTCCTTCACGGATCCCGTGTCTCCCACGGAAACCTGTGTCCCACGGAACCCAGTTTGAGAGCCCATGCGCTAGAGCGTTCCGCACACAAAGTGTCCTTCGACCAGCACACGTTGTCTTCTTCTCCGAAGCCTAGCAGGTCGACCCACTTTCTAGCGCCCGCGGGAGAGGTATGCGTTGCGCTTTCGCAAGAAGCGCGAGCAGGTACGAGGCATTGTAGACGCTAACACAGCTGCTCGCTGCGCTCCACGTTCGCTCTATTTCGTCCTCGTTCGCTCTATCGGTTACGCCGACGACGGCGTCGCCGCTCAACGCAGGAACGGGCGCCTAAGAGCTGCGCTCAAAGACGCAATTTCACGCATACACTTAGATCAGTTGGCAACTGCTGCTACCTGTATACTCGAGACTATGTCATACCCGTTTGCGCCGCGTGAAATTCGCACATATGTAAAGGTCAAATTATACCGGTCGCGAAACATGGAACGACAAGTGGTATAAAAACTATTGCCACAGACAGCAACGCCCGCCGTACGATTGAAACGCGACTAGGTGAGGAGGGGACAAATAAGAAAATCAAAAACACAATGTAATTTTTTTGAACACTAACTTTTATATACGTCAAAGTAAACTAGAAGTTTCCTTTACGGTAGATCTGTGACTTGGCTAAATAGTTTGGTTGCCTGATTCTTTCGGTCGACTGTCATGAATGGGGGGCCTATGGAGGGAGTGTGCAATTTGGACTTGTATTTAGTTCGGCGCATTGTCGGGTCAATGAGGCGTCGCTCTTTTCGCGGATTGTGAAGATAACCGCTCCTGTGACTGCAGACTGCTTTCGCTGTCGCACGGCCGCCGTGCCCTCGCATTTCGTGATGTTGAATGCGGCACGCTAAGCGGATTGCAACGGTGTACTGCGAGGTTGCCAAAGTGATACTTTCAAGGCAGCTGTTTCACTCCAGTAGTTTTCTTCGATTGGGCACCCTGAGTTTAATAATAATACCTGGGGTTTAACGTCCCAAAACCACGATATGATTATGAGAGACGCCGCAGTGGAGGGCTCCGGAAATTTCGACCACCTGGAGTTCTTTAACGTGCACCTAAATCTAAGCACACGGGCCTCAAACATTTTCGCCTCCATCGAAAATGCAGCCGCCGCGGCCGGGATTCGATCCCGCGACCTTCGGGTCAGCACTCGAGCGCCATAACCACTAGACCACCGTGGCGGGGCGCAACGTGAGTTTTCAAACTATTGTACTATTGTGCTCGTAAGCCGTTAGATCATAATTTCATCTGCAAAGTATTTTGGAGTATCTTGCAAATACGCAATTTGGCTAATAAAAGAAGGTTGCTTCCCCATTCTTTCTTGTTGATCTTTTAGATGCGAAGCATCTTATGGCGGAGTTCAATCTGGTGGGGGTGGTGTGCGGCGCGACCACCTTTATTGCGCATGCGCAAACTCTCTTCACACACCTCCTCTAGACACCCCCTCCCCCTCTCGCGCGCCTCATTCTCTGCTGCGCAACGCCACCATGTGCGTCAGCGCATGCGCGTCCCCTCCCCCTCTCTCTCCTTTCCTGGGCTCCGCCCCTCTCGCGCGCCTGTCGACCACGTTCCCTGCTCGCCCTGTGAGAAATAACGGCCAGGCTAGAGGGAAGAACGACGCGCGTAGCGTTCCTCTTCCCGTTCCACGACGCGATGTCGGTAGCATGTCCAACGAACGCCAACGGAACGCTATCGTGCAAGTGCTCCGGCTTCGCATCGCCACATGGTCCCCTTTAGTGGGAGATGGTGTAATTGTTTTTCTATTGGCGAGCCATAAGGACGCAATAAAATTGCGTAGTTATCAAAAGCATGCAAATGGTCAGCAATTCAATAAACTTCAATTTCGCACCATGTAGTGCAAATGCGCGACGTCACTGCTGCTTCCGGTCGTAACTTCATGTTAGATGCGAAGCAGCTTATGGCGGTGTTCAATCCGGTGGTGGAATGGAGGAACACAATAAACTAGGAGGGAGCTTCACGTGATATTTTTGAAGCCCAGCCAACAAAAAATGAAACAGGAGCATGCTGGGAAATGAGCACCTCCACGTGATAGGCAAGCGGTGAGTTTTGGAGTACGAGGCGGGAGCGGCGTCCGAGGAGGTTGGCTTGTGGACGCTAGACGCGAGCGCTAGTGAAATTTTGTTTTTGTTCATGAGCCCGCCAAGAAAGGAAATGAAGCAGGAGCATCATGGGAAATGAGCCTCAAACGCGAGGAGCAAGCGGCTTCAGAGGAGGTTTGCTTGTGAACGCTAGGCGCGCTCCCTCCTATTTTTTTTCTTTCCTCCATGGGCGGTGGTGGTGTTCGGCGGACCACCCGTACTGCGAATGCGCAAGCCCTCTCCACACACCTCTTCTCCACTCCCCTTTCCCATCTCTGCTTCCCCTCCCCCTTTCCCGTCTTCCATCCTCATCTCCCCTCCTTTCCACTTTCCCCCTCTCCACTTCCCCTCTCCCCACTGCCCTTCTGAAACACGGGCTCGACATGCCGAAACGCTGCTTCGCATTGACTCATGGTCCCCTTTAGCGGGAGATGGTGTGAGTTTTATTTCTTATGTTTTGTTTGCTGTTAGGTTCCCCGCGATACGTAAATGGAAACGGTGGCGACGAGCTGCCAACTACTTGACATATAGGGTTCTTTAGAAGTTTCGCTAACAGTTTACATATACCTTGCATAGGTGGCTTTCAATTAACAAATCATTGCGCCGTATATGGGCCAGAAAACGTTGTCATTAAAAAGGCAGCCCCGCCCTGCAGCCGTGACTGTGCATGGAGGCAAACGTGCCAAGGCACACCTATATTAAACCATCTTGAAAAACCTGCGTGCTATATCTGGTTATACGTAAGAGTTAGGCTGCCTATACAAATTATCTGTACTGGTTACCTGTACCGTAATGCGCGCAGCAAAAAAATAAATTAAATTAACACTTAATCCTTTAGGCAAACGACTACAAGACAAAGAAAGTTCTTTGAATGGTGCCGTTCAAATATCTCCTACGAATTTCTCACCAAGCGAGGGGCATGATCTACCAAAAGAAGCACTGATAGCCGTAGCAATGAGTGCATGAATGAAAGAATGAGAAACCTCCGCGCAGAGAAAGAGAGAGAGAGAGAGCGACGAAACTTTATTTAAGCAAGGGACTGGACACGTACGTCCCATGGTCCCCGCACGACCCCTATGCGCTATACGTTCATGAGTTCATGAAGTTCCATGACGTGGGCGGCACGGCCACTGGCGATCTTTTGCTTGGCCGGGCCTTTCGAGGGCGCCTGGGACTCGCTTTCCTCCCAAGTGATCAGTGACTTGGAGCCCCGTGGCGGAGGCGCCGCCGGGCATCCAAAGAAAATGTGCCTCAGTGTACCGTGGGGGTGGGTGCACAGATCACAGAATGGGGTGTATCAACGCCACCTAAAGAAACTTCAAGTCCAGGAAACTCTACTGCATATGTTGCACATCATCAGCGCTAGTGGGCTAGTGGGCGCTCTTGCTCCGCTGACGCCAGAACCCACGGACACCGCCGTCTTGTGTTGACTATGAGGCTGCCAGACTGGTTGCGTACGCTGTGCTTGGTGGCACTTCCTCACAGATCAGCGATTTCGTCCCTTCAGCATTACTGGGCTTCGACGCTGGGTGTGTATCAAATTCCTCACCTGCTGGCTGGCATCCCATGCTGAGTTCAAGGTTGTAAGCCGCACGCGAAAAGCTGTTGTTTAATTGCCCTGTGAGTGCTGTCGGCCGCTTCGAACTTCTCATGTGTGCTGCTTTTGTTTGTGCACCGGTTCGACAAAGAGTGACCAGACTGTGACGGGCGATCCCAGCAGTATGCTGTGTTCCCCATTGTTGTGGCAACTACGCCTATGACAGTTTCTATTGGTTTCCTCTACGGCTTTCTACTCTTGCTAGAGGCGTGGCAGGAAAGAAATAAGAATGCTTGAAGTCTCCGCGACTAGACCCATGGTGCTCTTGTGCAGACAACCCAAGCATTTGTGGAGATCGCGAGATACTGTTTTGATTAGCTTTGCTTGCTTGAAAAAACTTTGTTACAGGTATATACAGGCATGAAATCGATGTGGCCCGGAGAGGGCCGCTCCTCACAATCATTAGATGGGCTCGTTATTACAGGAGCCCATTGGCGACAGCCGCTACTCGGGCTCGGTCGGCCAGGGCCTTCTGACTCAGCAGGCCGGTACAGCCGAGCAGGGCTGCCTCCCAGTCTTTCCGGGTGAGGTTTGGTTTTGGGGCGAGGTTCTGTGTTGATTAGCAATGCCACACTGTGTGGAAGATGACCAACATGAGCTCCACGTCTTTTTTTGTTCTATTCGCTGAATTCGAGAGACCTTGAAGCTCGCTTCGGGTGATACAGGCGCCTGCAAAGTACACTACGATTGGTTGGCACGTCCGCTGCAAACCCCACCGATGACGACGAAAACTAGGAGGAGATTCAAGAAAAATGAAAAGTAGAACGAGCAGGCTGGAACGTTGTCCTGACTGCCCATGCGATACCGAAGGTAAAGGACTTTTTACCGTTGATAGCTTATGTGGCAGGGTACGCAGTGCATGTCACCCTCAAGAAGCTAAACTGTGGCATCTGCAAAGACGCACTAACAGAGAAGAGGACAATAATTGTTCCACCAGCACTTCCGTTGTACAGCCTCGTAAAGGAATTAGAGGAGCTGTTTTTTACTCTGCAATATGAGCCGTGAACGAAGTTGCACAGAACGATGTTGTGCAACAAGTTGCAGCGAAACCAGATTTTTTGAGGCGTACGGGCAGCGCCAGGTACACGGAATTATGGGCATCACTTCAAAAAATACGTGCCAAGCAGGTAAGTGAATTGTTTGCCCGTCAGTGACAACGATACCTGACTGATGCATGCGCCTCCCATTATTTTCATATTAAAAGCGTCAATCACCTTCCGAGTAACCTTGTATATATGACAGGACCTCCGCATTTACAAACTCGGGGGAACAAACACACGGGCTGCAGTGAGAGGCTAGATGCGAAGCATCCGATTTCGTCAGTGACTGATCATGCCGCTTTGAACGCACAATACGACATCGGCTGGTTTGGTCCACGTTCGAATTCCCACAAGAGAGATCTGGTAGACAACACCGCACTTGCGTAGGCACGTACGTAGACTTTGCATAGTTCGTTCTACAACATTCAATTTTAGCGCCACTTTTCTCTAATTTCCTCCTAACTAGAGTGCATGCAGATTCTAGAAATTTTATTAGGAGCAAATGACACTGTTTTCACCCCGTACCTATTGCTACATTCCTCAAGCCATAGGACAGTTTGTGTACATAAGGTAACACTGTTACCTCTTCGTATTTTTTTCTTATTGTCGCAATTGTTAGATCAATGTTCACCGGTTACCAATCTCAATAGTCTCGCTGCAATTAGATACCACAAAATCGGGGCAACCTGCATGTTGAAGCCTCTTCAGGCTAAATCGACGTTGATCGTCGAAATACCTTGTACTGAAACCTTGTACTGCTTTTTTGTGCCAAAAAAAATGCTTATATTGAACGAAAATCACGTTTTAGTGGTTCGCACAGCGTTAGCTAGCTTCAATTTGGTTTCTTCCCTGAAGGGCACGTTACACGACATCATATGGACACGGCATTTTGTCGAAATTTCCGTTAGAGCGACTTTGATGAGCGTGCAAGGCACACGCAGCGGTATGCAATAACGAAACTATCAATGAACCGCGGTCGCGCGAGCGGAGCGCAGCCCTGCGACAACGGAACTTTTGCATAATGCGCGCCGTTCTGGTAACGTCAACTTCTTTTTCCATAAATCAAACAGAAACGCACTAGCAGCATTTCATTACCTCTTGCATTGCTTGGAATGTTCTTCTTTTATCATAAGTAGCTTAAATACTGGTCATAATCTGTACTCTGCACTCATGAATTATTCATGTGACTCGCGCCCCTAGGACAGCAGCATTTCTGTACCCTCGCCGGCGCCCAGTTTTTCGAGTACGACGCCGAAACCTGCGAGTTATGAGAGCTTCGCTTAATGCACTGCTTCGAATCTTTTCTGTCGCGTCAGCCGAATCACGCATGCGTCCTTCCCCTCATAAGCCAAAAATATTTGGAGGGGCGGAGGGTGTTCAAGCATACTTTATGTATGTTCGTGTAAGCCTCGCAGGTGAACTCACTTTCTCCTGCCCGTGCGCGACAGGCATGCGTTGCGCTGTCGCAAGAAGCGCGACCAGGCACGAGGCATTGCAGACGCTAACACAGCGGCTCGCTGCACTCCGCGTTCGCTCTATCGGTTACGCTTACGACGGCGACGCCGCTCAACGCAGGAACGGGCGCCTAAGAGCTGCGCTCAAAGGCGCAATTACACGCATGCCCTTAGATCTGTTCGCAACTGCTGCTACCTGTGTACGCGAGACTATGCGAAAACAGTTTGGTGTCGCCAGATGTTCACAGATATGCGGCTTCAAATTACCTAATGATTGGCCGCCAAAGGTTGTCATTAAAAAGGCAGCATAAGGAAATCAATCACCTCCGTCATACAACTGTGCATGGAGCCAAACGTAGCAAGGAACACCTGAATTTATTAATCTTGAAAAGCCTCCGTGCTAGACCTGGTTCTACACAAGAGTTAGGCTACCTATCCAAAATATATGTACTAGTCACATGCACAGTAACGTGCGCAGCAAAAAAAAAATAAATTAGGTTTACATTTCGTCCTTTAAGCAAACCACTACAAGACAGAGAAAATGCTTGGAACGGAGACGTTCAAATACTTCCTACGAATGCGTCACCAAGCAAGGGGCAGGATCTACCAAAATGAGCACTGATAGCCATAGCCATGGCCATAGCAATGAATGCATGCATGAATGAACGAATGAGAAAGACCTACGCCGAAAGAGAGAGATAGAGAGCGAAGAAACTTTATTTTCCCAAGGGGGATTGGGACACGTATGTCCCAGGGTACTCGCTCGACCCCACTGCGCTATACGTTCATTACTGCTGTAGAGTAGAGTGTTTATTCAATATTCGATACAGTACAGTGCAAGTTGGAACTTGATATATTACAGAAGGAGGTTCCAAAGTAAAAACTGTCAGGGGGACCTCCTGTGAATACATGTATAAAAATGTAGAAAGAAAGGTTGGCAACTAGGAAAAAACAGCAAGCGAATAAAACAAAATGAACGTAATGAAAATTATTCAAACTTATAGCAGTTCAAATATTTACATGTAAGTAATAAAACAGGAGATAACTAATTGGATTAGGTGACTATAACATAACACATACTTATCACTAACACAGTCTGTCACGTCATAACTTGTATATGCATATATGTATACATATACACATACGCATACATATACACACACATGCACATAAATGCATGTATTTATATTTAAACAGATAGACACGTGTATACACACACATATATATTCAGGTGTCGCATGTTGTTAGTAAGAACTGTTTTAGATGCCGCCAGAAACAATGTAATGAACGGCTTGATTTAATGATTGATGGTAGTGAGTTCCAGGAAGAAATTGCAGAAAACAAGGCTGTCGTGTTGCCGTAGTTAGTGCTTACTTTTGGAAGCAGAAGGTTACTCTTTTCGGAAAACCGTGTGTATTAGTATTGTGGAGATGTGTTAGGGGAAGTATGTCAGTGGGAATGTCACCGATTCTAATCCTGAATAATAAAATTCCAAGTTAGAGTTGAAAGGTGGAAATGAACGGTAGAATTTCGAGAGTGCTAAACAGGGGTCCTGCTGATGCTGTGTAAGGACTATGTGTGATAATTCGGACAGCTCTTTTCTAAAGGTGGTGGTGGTGGCGAAAAGCATTTATTTACAAGGAGGGGCGTGCGACCTCTTTAGAGGTTCCTACAGACTAGGTGGAGTCTCTACTCCGGGACCCCATTGGTTGAAGCCGCCACCCTGGCTCTCTGTACCAAGGCCTGTTGGGCCTGAAGGTCTGAGCAGCCGAGCAGTGCCACCTCCCAGTCCTCTCGGGTAGGGTTCGGGTGAGGAGTAAGGGCTGAGTTGTGAATCAGGGATGTCAGGTGTGTGGTGTAGGTATTGGCCCAGGATGAAATGCAGTAAGTAAGGTGACTGTTAATGAAAGCATAGTAAAGTTATTTTAGAATGTGTTGCCGAAAACAATGCATTGTGCGAATGAGTATGCGGATGCCAAAAGCAGTCTTCTTTATGGCAGAATTTACATGAATGTTATTACATGAATGCAGTTGAGGGGGTCTAATGTGACACCTACAAAAGTAATGAACTTTGATGGGGTAATGAGGCAGTTATCCAAGTATATGTCGGGTGATACTGTAACGTTTTTTTGGGACGAGTGAAATAACATAAACGTTGTTTTAACAGGGTTGATTTTCAATAAGTTATTTTTGCACCATGATACAAGATTCGCGACATCAGTGTTTAATTTTGCTAGTATATTGTTAGGATCTTTGTCACTAGAAGATATTGTGGTATCGTCAGCGTAAAGGATGCAGTCAGAAGAGTTAAGTGATGATGGTAAATCGTTAATGTCGAAACAAGAGAGGTCCCACAATTGAGCCTTGTGGAACTCCCTGGTTAGTTTTTATTGGAGAGGATAAAACGCCGCCATAATTGACAGCCTGGGTCCTGTTAGCGAGGTAGCTTTGTAAAAGGGCTGAATAGGCCCACAAATTTCCAAGGATTCAAGTTTAGCGTATAGATTAGAGTGGTTAATAGTGTCAAAAGCTTTAGTTAAGTCAATAAATTCCACCCTTGCCCATAGCCCATTATCGATGAACTGTTTTATGCTATGTGTTAGTTTAATCAGTGCTAATTTGGTAGATAACATAGCACGAAAACCAAACTGCTTAAGTGACAAAAGGTTAAATCTTGTTAGGTAGTTCATTAGTCGATTCACAATGAGCTTCTCAATTATCTTACTAAAGAACGGGAGGATTGTTATAGGGCGATAATTAGAAAAAACTTTTCGGTCTCCCTTTTTGAATACAGGTGTTACTTTTCCTTGTTTGAGGATTGTAGGAATAATACCTGAACGAAATGCGGTGTTAATAAGCTCTGAAAGTACAGAAAATAAAGCAATAAGTTTGATTTTAGATGGATAAATTGAATCTAGGCCACATCCTGTCGTCTTCAAACTTGTTATAGTGCGAAGAACTTCAGCAGGTGACGTGGGTTTTAAGAAAAAAGAGTGAGGCAAGCGAAACAACGAAGGCAGGTTAGTGACAGTCGATGCTGAGTTGTTGAAAAATGATTTATAAATAAATTGGCGATAGCGATAGGGCGAGTTAGAACGCTGGTGCCATCTGAAAATTCTGTCTCAAGGGCATCTGGCTGATCAAGATGTAAGAATTCTTTACGACATTCCAATTTTCCCTACTGTCATTCCCATTTTCGAGCACTTTATTTTGATAGTAGCAATGGAAAAGGAAATGGGGTTGCTTTATAGACAGTAGCATGCTTGAGGTCTGCATCCCAGGTCAGTGGGCATGGACTGAAGATTGCCGTTGTGAGTGCTTCATGCCGCTTGAGTTACGTCGGCGAAAAGCTAGTAGAGATACAAAATTTAAAAAATATATTTCTCAAGTTAAAAAAAGCTACCCTTTTGTAACTTTGCCAATGTTCAGCTAATACATAGAGCTTTCAAATGAAGTATCGTGCATATTTTTAGTCCGACCACCAAGGCAAGTTTTTTGATGCTGAATACAGATCTTTTCTCAAAAAAGTGAAATTCGCAATTTTTTTCAGACGATCTCCTATATCTTCAGCAACCAAATTATTTTTCTTTTATAGTATGTCCAATAGGCCACCAGTACATAATTCATTTCTACCCTTTGAGTTTGCCTTGTTCCTGCAAAAAAATATCAAAGTTTGCAAGTTTATTCAATTTCGCTCCTGCGAAAAGCCCTCGAGGAATCGATATACATGAATAAGTCATTATTTTTACAGTTACATCACTTAATTAGCTTGCCGGAAATACCATTTTATCGAGTGCATCCCATAAACGTCCTTTGAAAAAAATTGTTTGATGTCCTTTAGCTCAGTCGGCGCAAAACTACAGACTCTCACAAATAGGCGGGAAAATTTTTGGCAACAGAAATAAACGAGCAGAACGAGTTTGGAACTTCAAGAAAAACGTGGACATTTTTTTTAGCCATATTTGTGATGGTCGGAAAAACGCTGGATGATTTGGCATGGAATGACCCAGTATTAGTAGTAGTAGGTAGCCACTTCTAGTTCTCAGAAAGTTGCCTAGGTGGCGCGGAGGCGCTCGCTGCGTTGCAGATGCGTGTTATAGTCTATTTTAACCTCCAAGGTAGTACCTGTGTGAGATTTCTCCTGTGCGTGCTTAAACAATAAAAATTCACAGCGTACATGTAAAATTAAAGTGAGCTGCAAGTCGCCATGACTCTCATCAACCCTTTAGTATAAACGCGCCCGATCTCACGTCGTTGATGGTGTACTGGGCGGAATTCACGGAAGATTCACACATGGCGCGTGTCATTGCTGGAAGGCAATCGTTCGATTTAGTGCGGCGACGTACGCTAGGGGGACCGTTGTAATTAAGGGACCACGTAAACGAACAGTACAATAAAAGTTTGATGTTTAATATATACACGGTGTTTCTCAAGTGCTTACTTGATCATATACTGGGCGAATTACTCGGAGCATTCACGGTTTACCGATGATTCCCTCCGGAGCTTGGCCCCACTCATCATCATTCACCCCGTGGATATGCTGTGGATTTTTTTTTTCTCGGGGGTCCAAGGCCTATTTGATCGAAAGTCTTGTCATGGCAAAAATAAAAAAGGTTGCCCGGGAATATAGAAGGCTGGACGAATTTCGGGGAGGGAGGGGGGCTGCCCCCCTTGACTTCGTGCCTGCCGCTCTTACTCTGCGGACGCTTGTACCCACGGACGCCTCCATCTTACGTTGACTATGGGGCTGCGCCACTGGTTGCGTTTTACGCTGTGCTTCACAGATGCCGGCGTTCGGGTGCGCGTTCGCATCGGCGATTTTGCCACTTCAGCATTACTGGACTTCGACGCTGGGCGTGTATCAAATTTCTCACGCGCTGGCTGGCATCCCATGCTGTGTTCGAGGTTGTAAGCGGCACGCGAAAAGCTAGTGTTTCATTCCCCTCTGAGTACGGTCAATCACTTCTCATGTGTGCTGACACACATGAGAACTGACGGACGGTACTGCGTGAACTTGTCATGTGTGCTGCTTTTCTTTGTGCGCCAGTTCGACGATGAGGGACCAGACCGCGAGGGTCGATGCCAGAAGAGTGGTGTGTTCCCCATCGTTGTGGCAACTACGACAATGACTGCGAGTTTTTCTTTCATCTACGACGTTCTACGCTTGCTCTAGGTATGGCAGGAAATTAATACTAACGCTTACAGTCTCAGTGACTAGACCCGTGCTGCTCTCCTCCAGACAACTCAAGCATTCGTCGAGATCGCCAGATACTGTTTTGATGAGCTTTGCATGCTTGAAAAAACTTTAATACAGGTATAATAAAGTGTGTTGCAACATCCGAAGAAGAAGAAGTTGCCACATTCACGCGCGGCTCAATGCCTCGAGACACGTTCTGCTTTGCCCGTTTGACCAGCAGGTCAAGCATGAGTTTTCTACCGCATTGAAGCCGTTAAGTTCTTTACCGAAGGCGTTTGTCTCTTCAAAGTGGTGCCGAAACCCGCCGGGAGCCATCTAACGAAAGCATCCACAGCAACCGAGGGCAGACAAGCGTCTGATTACCATCTCGACCGGCCAATCCTCCAGGCTGCCACGAGTAAACCGACCGCAGTCATGGACTCGCCTAAAGGCAAGGGCAAAGCCCATCGCACCCTTTTATCGAAGCTAGTAAATGAAATCGGGGCGGCTGTTTCAAATGACGGAGCAAGCTTGCATGATCTTCAGGTACTCGCAGACCGGTTGGACGGTATCTCCGGGGAGCTGAAATCTATTGATCGGGAGATAGAGCCGTATTTAACGGGCACCGACAGTGAGCAAGAATTCCTTCGTGCTGCCGAGTACATAGACAAGGCTGTTACTTACTCGTCCAAACTGAAGTGCCGGATTCTGTAGTTGCAGCCATCGGCAGAACTTGCACCGCCAAACCTAAACTCTACCGAGGCGGATAGACCGACTTCTAGTCGCAGCATAAGGCTTGCTCGCCCGGAACTTTTCAAGTTTAACGGAACGCCTCCACACTGGCCTCCATTTTGGGAACAGTTTCAATCCGAAGTCCACGAGAACCCGACTTTGACGGATGTAGACAAGTTTGCCTATTTATGATCAGCGCTAACAAGCCCCGCCGCTGCTGCTATCGCCGGACTGCCTGCAATTTCGAGGTGTTATCAAGATGCACGGCACATCTTTATTGCTCGATTTGCTAAAGAAGAGATTATTGTCAAAGACCACGTCGAGCACGTCATCGACTCACAACCCGTTCGGTCAACAGCAGATGCACGCGGATTGCGTCGCCTGTATGACGACATCGAGGCTAATATTCGTGGTCTCCGGGCATTGAAGATTACAGAGGAGTCGTTCTCAACCGTTCTACAACCGATCATCCTCCGAAGTCTACCACGAGAGCTGGTACTCGATTACTACCGGCGTGGCGAACAAATCAACGAACACCCGTCGTCTAGAGGCAACGACGCAGTAGGTGAGCAGACGTCATCCGCATCGCAGAGCAGCCTACGATCTCTGCTTGACTTTATCAGCAGAGAAGTGGAAGCACGAGAACGCTGCGAGTCCTACAGCATTGAAACGCACCGAAACAAGCGAGCTAAACAAACTGAAGCAAGCAGATCATACCAGAAGCCATTCAAATCGAACACGTCGAAACAAATAGCACAGACTTCAGAGTACCACACACAAATTGTCTGTTTCTTCTGTAACAGCGACGAACATGCTACCGAACATTGCAAAGCCGCGCTTACTATCAAAGACCAAGCTTCAGCAAAATGGGTGCTGCTCTAGACGTACAATGAAATCTCATCCGGCGAAGGATTGCCACAGAAAGATCAACTGCCTTAAATGCCATCGATGACACGCGACGACCATGTGCGAGCCAAGCGTCGTGAGTTCCAATTCTGAGGGTTCCAGTACTTCAAGACAGCGAACTGAAAAAAATGTCAAACCACGGCCTTATAATTGCTGGTTTCGACTTGACAGCCAATCGCGTTAACGAGACGTCATTACAGCTTCTAATCGGAGCCGACCACTACTGGGAACTTGTGACAGGCCAAACACAGTCCTTAAACCAAGGTTTAAGGACAGTGGAAACAGTTTTTGGCTGGACAGTTCACCGACCAGCGACAACCCACTTGACAGAGCTGTGCACGGAAGCCATGGTTCTGAACGTACGAGCTGGCCATAGACGACGCAATCAAAAGATTTTGGAATGTTGACTCCGTGGGAATGGAATCACCACAGAACGAGGACGATCATGTTCTGACATATTTTAGGAAAACCGTCGGCAAAGTCATGGTCGCTATGAAGTAAGACTTCCGTGGAAGACGGATATTCTATGCGATGGCAACAAGGCCGCAGCACAAAGGCTGCTAAGTCAGATTACAAGGAGGCTTCTTTGAAACTCTGAGTTATTGATAGCCCAAGCCTCCATTACAGAAGCGGAGGAGATAGCGCTAGCACTGGCAATCAAGGAGGGCAGGGAGCGAAAAGCCCCACTGACAATAATCACGGATTCGAAGGCTGCATGTAGGAACTACGAAAGGGGTAGAATATGTACGAAGGCCTTCCAAATTCTAACCAAAGCTCCTAGAGATTTTCCAATTGAATACACCCAAACGATTATCTGGGCGCCAGGGCATGCGGGCGTCACCGGGAACCAGTTTGCGGATGAGGCGGCTCGAGGCTTCACAAATCACCGAGCTTCCTTGCACACTGCAATAGAGGACCCAACGCCCCTAGACCCTAATTTTGCTACAATTCTACAGTATTACAGGGAGAATAGAAAACTCTATCCAGCACCGCATAAGAACCTCACAGCAATGGAATCTGCGGCGTTACGCAGACTCCAGACAAACACATACACGAACTTACACAGGCTACATGTATTCTACCCCACAGCATACAGAGATATATGTCCGTGGTGCGGGGCCCCACCAACTCTGTTTCACATTACATGGGAGTGTACACTTCACAACGAAGAACACCACAACATGAATAACACAGAGGAAAAATGGGAGGCACTGCTGTCCAGCTCGGCCTTTGATGATCAGCTTTGTCTGATCCAACGGGCAGAGAAGATGGCAAGGGCCAGCGGAGCCCTGGAATAGGGGCCCGACCATTTGCTTTGCTCCGCGTTATACGCAAATAAAGTTTCTCTCTCTCTCTCTCTCTTGACAACGTATCAAGAGGCCATCTCCATGTACGCCAATGATAATATGGCCGAAGTGGTCGACGACACGGCAATCGCAAAAGGCCCAATATATTATATGCCTCACCACGCCGTGATCAAAGAAGACAGGTCAACGAAAACACGTGTCGTCTTCGATGCTTCTTCACATGCAAAAGAGCGCATTTCGCTCAACGACAGCCTCTACAGTGGGCCCAACCTGAACGCCGATCTATTTAGCCTACTGTTAAGCATTCGTCGCCACCGCATCGCTCTCGTAGCCGACATTGAAAAGGCATTTTGAAAATTTTGATCAAAGAAGACGATAGAGATGCCTTGCCATACCTGTGGTATGAGAAACTTGTCGTGCCTAACAAATTGCTCCCAAGGGTGATCACTTTCCGGATGACACGGGTACCCTTCGGCACGACTTCAAGTCCGTTTATTCTTGCGGCAATTATTCGGCACCATTTAGACAAGATGTCCACTGAGTACCCTGTTATCATCGAAAAGCTGCAAGATTGCGTCTATGTTGACGAAATAATCACTAGAGCCGACGACGTCGATGAAGCTATCAAGCTCTGCGCAAAATCAACCAAAATATTTGCTGCTGCTGCCATGAAACTTCATAAATGGGCAGCAAACGAACTAGCTGCTCTCAAGCACGTGCAGTTGAAGCGACGTTGTGAAGAGCTTCCCGTCAGCGAACCACTACGTGTTTTCATATTTCTTGGGTTGGTTTAGCATCCCGATACCGACAACCTATCATTTTCCCCTGGACCTGTCCTCGACTTTGTGAAATCCAGAATTGACACCAAACGCTTTATACTGCAAGCAACCGCAAGACTGTACGACAGCGCCGTTCACTATCAGAGCCAAGATTTGCTTTCAGTGCATCTGGAAATTCAACGTCGAGTGGAACGCTGTTCTTCCGCCATCACTCCTGAATGAATGGAAAAGGTGGTGTATTGAGATTTCTATTCTCTACGGAATCGAGCTACCTCGCTTCTACCTGCACGATTTGGCACCACAGGTTACAAACAGCATGCTTCACGTGTTTACTGACGAAAGCCCATCCGCTTACGGCGCAGTCGCCTACCTGTGCACCTTCGATAATCAAGAAGGATCTTATTCCACAATCATCTTTTGGCGTAGCCCCAATCAAAGAGGTAACCCTGGCCAGATTAGAGCTTTTTGCTTGCTTAATCGCATCAAGACTGCACGAACACGTCAATCGGTCCATCCTTAACTCCTTCAACGGAGTGTACCTGCGGACAGACTCTATGATAGCGCTTCTCTGGATAAGAGGCGACAGCCATCGTTGGAAACAATTCGTACGATATCGAAAGGACGAGATTCAAGCTGCTACAAACATAAAATGGTGGAACCATTACCCAGGGAAGGAAAACCCTGCAGATATGATCACCAGAGGATCAAATGCTGAGCAGCTCGCATCGGCAGACTTGTGGTGGCATGGACCTTCGTGGTTACTTAAAGGCACCGAATACTGGCCACAGCAAGTTGGAATAATTTCGGACCTATCGACCAAAGAGGACAGACAACCACGCCACATAGAAGTGCACGAAGCACTGTCTACACTGACTACGACATCCCAGTCAGCGCAACCGATTATTCCTGTCGCTAATTACAGTTCCATCAATCGTTTACACCGCACAACTGCCTGGGTCTTGCGATTCGTCAGCAAACTAAAGCATGACAGCAGTGCAACAAGGTTTCTCACATCCCACGAAATAGCAAACGCTGAGATGTACTGGATGCGCCAGGTCCAAGCAGAAGCCTTTTCGGAAGAGATAAGGGCAATTCATAGAGGCGAGCAGCCCTCGCTGACGTCACCTCTTCGCAATACCGGGACTTTCGTGGACGACACCGGAATTTTACGCCTGACAGGACGTCTTCACTACAGTCAAAAACCTTATTCCGAGCGACACATGGTCATTCTTCCGAAAAAACATCGTTACTCGAAACTCATAGTTTCTCAGCACCATCGCAAACTCCTCCACGCTGGTGTACGAGACACGCTCGTCGACTTACGGGAACAGTTTTGGATTCTGCAAGCACGACAGCTTGTCAAGAATGTAATCAAGGAATGCGTAGTGTGTCGTCAACAGGCAAAACCATTTCAGGAACAAACCCCTCCTTTACCTCCTGACAGAGTAAATGCAGCCGAACCATTTCACGTTGTGGGGATTGACTTCGCAGGGCCGTTATCAGTCAAGGTCACACGATCGAACAAGAAAGTGTACATAGCACTCTTCACCTGCGTGGTTGTCAGAGCTATTCATCTCGAACTGGTTGAAGACATGTCTGCTTCCAGCTTTCTGCACGCCTTTCGCCGCTTCGTGCCCCGAAGAGGACTTCCTGCGACCGTATACTCCGACAACGCTCTGACGTTCAAACGAAGCAAGAACGAACTGCTCAACCTCTGGAAAAGCATGCGGTCGGAAAAAGTCGCGAATATCTTAGCAAACAGCAAGATTGAATTTAAGTTTATCGTCGAGCGAGCACCATGGTGGGGAGGATTCTATGAACGTCTAGTCAGATCCGTCAAGCTAGCCTTGAAGAAAACCGTCGGACAGCATAGCCTCACGAAAGAAGAACCTGTCACGACTCTAACGGAAGTTAAGGAAGTGCTAAACTCCAGGCCAATCACGTACCTTTACAGTGACGTCTGAAATCCGGAACCCCTCACACCGGCGCACTTCATCACAGGAAAATGGCTGGTCTCGATACCAAGCCCGAAGTCGTCCGAGCTGCCCCCAGTGTCAACAAACCAACTGAACCAATTATGGAAGCACAGACAGAGCAATCTAGAAGATTTTTGGGAACGATGGGCAAAAGAATACCTTCAAGAATCACGATCATCCCGTCAGCACAAGCCAACTGTGCATTGGAGACGTCGTACTTCGTGAACACAGCCTACAACCGCGCCAACTGTGGAAGCTAGCCAGAGCGACCGAAGTGCACGCTGGTCGCGATGAAAAATTAGGGTCATGTACTATCAGACTTGCAGATGGAACGCATCTGCAACGACCTACCATTGGAAGTTCACCAGCTTTCATGAATATTGCATTGCGCGGGGCAGGTTGTTGCAACTTCCGAAGAAGAAGTTGCCACATTCACGCGCGGCTCAATGCCGCGAGACACGTTCTGCTTTGCCCATATGACGAGCAGGTCAAGCATGAGTATTCTACCGCACTAAAGCCTTTAAATTCATCACCGAAGGCGTTTGTCTCTTCACAGGGAGGAAGTTCGATGTGGCCCGGAGCTGGCCGCTTTTCACAATTACTAGATGGGCTCCTCATTACAGAAGCCCATTGGTGACTGCCGCGACTCGGACTCGGTTGGCCATGTTCTCTCCCAAGGCCGGTGCAGCCTAGCAGGGCTGCCTCCCAGTCTTTCCAGGTGAGGTTTGGTTTTGGGGCGAGGTTCGGTGTTGAGTGGCATGCCCGCACTGTGTGGAAGATGTCCAACATGAGCTCCACACGTTTCACATGTCTTCTTTTTCGTTTTCTTCGGTAAATTCCAGACAGACCTTGAAGCTTGCTTTGCGAGATGCAGGTGCCTGCAAAGCACACTACCACAGCTTGGCACGTCCACTGCAAACCCCACGTACGACGACGAAAACTGGGACGAGTTTTAAGAGAAATCAAACGTGCAGCGAGCAGGCTGGAACGTCCTCGCGACTGCCCAAGCGATATCGAAGCTAAAGGACTTTTTACGGTTGATAGCTTCTCTGGCAACGCACGCAGTGCGTGTGATCCTCAAAAAGCTAAATTTTGGCAACTGCAAAGACGCACTAGCACAGAAGAGGACAACAACTGTTCCGCAAGCACTTCCGTTATAGAGCCCTTTAAAGGAAACAGAGGAGGTGGTCTTTACTCTGCAATGTGAGCTGTGATCGCAGTTGCACGCAACTATGTTCTTGTGGAACAAGTTGCAACGAAGCCAGATTTTTGTAGGTACACGAGCAGCGCCATGTAGTCACGGAGTTATACGCATCACTTCAAAGAACACGTGCCAAGCAGATGAGCAAATTCTTTGCCCATCAGTGACAACGACGCCTGACTGACGCATGCGTCTGCCATTGTTTTGCCATGAAAAGCGTCAATAACCTCACGAGTGACCTTCTATCTTTCTATTGACAGGACCTCCGCATCTACAAACACGGGGGACAAACCACACGTGCTGCAGTGAGAGGCTCGGTGCGAAGCATCCGATTTCGTTAGCGACTGATTATTGTGCTTTGAATGCACATTAAGACATCTCCTGGTTTGCCCCGCGTACGAATTTCCCCAAGAGCGATCTGGCAGACAGTACCGCACTTACGTAGGCCCATACGTAGACTTTGCATGGTTCGTTCTAGAGCATTCAATTTGAGCGCCAGTTTTCTCTAATTTTTTCCTAACTAGAGTGTAGATTCTCCAAAATTTATTAAGTCCAAAGAACACTGTCTTAAACCCGTACCTACTGCCTAGATAGCTTAAGCCATGGTACATAAGGTAACACTGTTACCTCTTCGTATTTTTGCTTATTGTCGCAATTTTTAGATCGATCTTGACCCGTTACCCATCTCAATAGTATCTCGCTGCACTTATATGCCACAATGTCCGAGTAACCTGCATGTTGAAGCCTCTTATACCCTGGTCACACGGACAGCCTTAACCTCGGTTAAGCTAACTGTGGTTACGGTTAACCACGGTTACACAGCAGATGTAACAGCAGTTAGTCTCGTAACCGTGGTTATCGAAAACCAAGCTAGGCGAGCACAGTTTACTCTCACGAACCGAGAAGCCGACAAGACGGCCGACAATCTTCTCCCTAGCTGTGAGCCGGCGGAAGGTAAACGGCAGCTTCGCGTTTCAGGATTTTTGCACAATGTGACTCCAGTCCGCTAACAATAGCGAAGGCAAATATCGTGGAAAACTAGGTTCTCCGTGGAACGGCTAGAAACAAATGTTATTCCGTCCTCGGCAGAATTAGCGGGAGTGTATCGCTACACGTTTCATGAAGAGAATTGCTTTTCGCATTCGTGTCGGGTCGTCTCATAAAGCCGCAAACACTAATGCGTAGTCGAAGGTGGAACGAATCGATACACTGCCGCGGAGGTGTAGAAGGGCTGTGTCGTACCACGCAACTTGATGGGGATGCGTCCAAACTGCTTTCTGACCACATGATCAGCACTTGATTTCATCGGCTTGCTCAACTGAGCTAACTGAGCACGTGTGGCAACGGCAAGCCGCGTTCGCGTTAACTGCGGTTAATATTGTGAGCCACGGTTGAGCGTAACCGCAGTTAAAGCTGTCGGCGTGACATACGTATTAATTTGTGTTAGGAAACTATGCTCTATGCCATGTTCCCAAGACGTCGTCCGGGCCGACTTCAGGGCGGAGTAAGCCATTCCATTCTTTATCACATCTGAGTGTCTGAAAGAACAGAGAACGGGCGGCTTCTCTGTTGTTGGATAATAATGCCAACAGCATACGCCGGAAAAAAATGTGGAGCTCACTCAGACTCGCTCATGAAATATATTTTGCTATAAATAAAATAGATAAAATCAGCAGTCAATAACGATGCTTCCAGGATTGGACCAAGACAGTGGAGCATACCACTTAGTTCCTATGGACCCGAGTGTGGCTCAGGCTACAAAAGAGGAACAAGACGCAGCAGACAAGTGGTCAAATCTTTGTTCTTGGTGAGGCGAAACCCGCGGAGGAAGTGATTCAGTTGCTACAGAAAGGGTCAAAGTACGCAAGTTAGCCAGTCTTGTCTCCACTGGAGAAGATTACACTTAACAGAGACGTCCGAAAGCGGGTCGCGGATGACGTCCGATCATGCTGTGCGTCAGAATGTGTAGATGTGCTGGCCAGAACGGAGACCTATAGATGTAAGTCGGAGGAAACTCTGCGTGTTGCGAATTTTCTTGCGTGCCACCAGCTAAGGGTTCTGAGCTTTGATACGGAACGGTACTGTATTTTGGTGCCCGAGCAAATTTTCTTAGACAAGCTGGCGAGATGAGCTTTGTTGCAAATAAAATGGTGGCAAACAGCTGAAAGAGCAAGCTTTTCACTTGTTAGAACGTCTCGCAGACAGTGCGAAAAACACAAAATGTATTCCTCTTGACCTGTGCTTCAGTGCTAAAACACGTAATTGGAACTTCCTATTAGATCCGTAACTGCAGAAAAAGAAACTTGGCACTATAAGGTATCTTCCCTTCTGCAAAATGTGCGCTCAACTCTGCGTCTCAGTGACGCGTATCTAGTGAAAAATTCGAAGGAAGTAGTCAATTTTTTTCTAATACAACCCAAGATTTCCTAGGTTCATTAGAACAGATGTCAAAGATCTCTTTTATTCGCTCCATCAGAGCGAACTAATGCGAGCGTCAACAAAGCTGTTACAGAATATGATGACGAGGTCGAATTAGCGTTGGGGGATGATTCAAGAATGATTTATCGAGTTGCTTATGTTTTCTATCAACAACAGCTTTCTGAAATGGAGTGACGGGTTTTTTGTGCAGAAAACTGAAATTTGCATAGGCTCGCGAGGCGCTCTGCTTTTAAGTGACCTATACCTAACCCGATTTAACTGGCGACTCCAAGATAGCGTAAATTATTTGTCTAGTTCCGGGTTTCGCTACGCTGATAACTGCTTGGCGTTCTTTTCTTGTATTAACAACAGTGGAAGGAGAGCTGGTATCTTTAAAGTTTTCGTGAATGTGGGTATGCGCCGAAGTTTACGCTTGACTTCAATAAAGGGACACTACAGGCAAATAAAGATTTCTGTCAGAGTGAAGGGTAAATGTAGGACACTATATGCGCCACCGGTGAGACTTTTCGAACGAGCCCGATGACTTCAAAAGTATCGAGTGCAAGTTATCACTAGTATTCAAGCTGCTTATGATAAAAAAGAACATTCCGAGCATTGCAAGACGCAACAAAATGCTTCTAGTGCGTTTCTGTTTGATTTATGGAATAAAGAACTTGACGTTATAAGTACGGCGCGGGTTATGCAAAAGTTCCGAGTTCGCAGGGCTGCGCTTCGGAAATATCAACAAAATGCCGGGTTCATGTGATGTTGCGTAACGTGCCCTTCCGAACAGAAACCACAGCGTCAGAAACCACTTTGAAGTGCGCTGACGCTGTGCGAACCATTAAAACGTTATTTTCATTCGATATAAGCATTTTAATAAACAAGCACTACGAGGTTTCTGGAGCGCTATTTCAGCGCTCAAAGTGGACTTAACTTTTTCCTTTAGTGTCCATTTACGGACAGCAAATTTTTAACACGAGAGTGTTTTATGCCAGGGTCTGCCAAGATTTCAGTGACGTATTTCCGTCACGGAAATCACGTGAAAAAATGTGCACGAACCGATGGCAAAAAAAATCCGTCACGGGAGTCGAACACACGACCTCTCGGTCCGCGACAGCACATTCTGGGCACGCTAGCCACTGCGCCACGGACTTTTTATTTGTCTTTATTCAGTTTTCAACAGTGAGAAGAGAGTACATCCTGTCTACAATTGTTTCATGTGCAACAGTAATTCCATGCGAGGTACCCAATCGGGTACATACTTTTGCATTTTTGTGCAATTCGAGAAACGAAGTCAGCGCCTCACAAAAGTATTCTATGGCTCGCCGAGCATCAACATCAGCGTTACGTACAGCCATTCGGGACCTCCAAATGCTATAAAGCGCCAATACCATTGTAATATCATAGGGAAATCCATCATCATTTTCAATCATCAAATACCTTATGCCCTGTGCGTCCAATGGGAAATCTTTCTTTAGTATCCTTTGCAGGACGTCCCAGAAGAACACCACGAGCGTGGATACTTTACAAATACGCCTTTTATATCTCACACTTTCACTTAGCAGTGCTCTCGGTCGGCGGGGTGGTGTCGGCTTCTGGGAGCGGTAAAGAGAAGTAACACATGATGAATGTGGCCTCCGCGATTAACTCCATCAACGCGTCGTTTCTACGCGTCTGTCCCATTCAGCGCGTTTCCAATATCAGAAGTGCAATTTTGTGAACGCCTTTACACGCCGCGACGTGGCGACCTCATTCTCCGCCTGCCTCATAGCATCCATCCATATTAAAAATAGCTGTACGACGCGCGCTTGCCTTGGCCTGCCTCGCCTGAATGCTCACCTGGCTGTAACACCGCGTTCCCCGCTTACACTTGCCCTGACAAAAGTCGCGGCCTGGCTGGCAGGACTCAGAGACGGCAGGCGCTTATAAGCAGTATTAGAGAAGTGAGTTGGGCTAGTTGGTGCGTATTAACTGTGGACATATCTACTAGCGCGAAAAACACAAAGGACGAGGTAAAGGTGTCCTGTCTGCCGTCTTTACCTCGTCCTTTGTGTTTTTCGCGCTAGTAGATATGTCCGCTTATAAGCGTTTCTTCATTACCAGCGAGATGGCGCGAGGAGCGTGACGGGCAGATTTAAAAGTCGTCGGTGAGCTCGCTCACTTCTTATATTTGCGCAGGGAGAACCTTGCCCTTCCGCTGTCTGCTCGCGCGGCTTACTCGTGGTGAGGGGAATAGGGATGTTTCAAGCTTTCACAGTGATGTTCGCGCTCATGTTACGGAGCGTACGAAAGTCACTCGAGCTCAAGGGACGCCGCTAGACGAACAAACGGAAGATGAGCGCGAACTATCAATAGCTCGGCACTTGAAGCACGCTAGTTGCCTTCGCTGCTTCGGCCGCCTTTGCAACAGGAGCGCTGTTCAAACTGAGAGTATCCATTGGCGAGCCTCACTTCGTATAGCATTAGTTTCTTGCTATCCCATTCATTGCTTCGCCCTTTTTTTATGTAGCGGCTGTGGGCGTTGTGTCGGCGTTCTCTGTGGTGTACTGCCTGTTTCTGCGGGACGGGCATGAAAGTTGCGACATTTGTACGGACACGAGAGTGGTGGTATCAAGAGCCAGTGCTGCATTAACGTTTATTTGAACGCGGTAGAATAAATGAGCATAATGAGTGCTCAAACGCGCCAGAACATTACTTTCGTTTCCAGGGCTGGCGTCTGCTCGATGCGCTAACCGCGGGGACACGAACGCATGGGAAACGGAGGCACATTACACCCGCATCTCGCTGCAATTCACGAAAAAAAAAATGAAAAAGACGCACACATTTTCTTTGTGTGTCTCATTATTTCTCTCAAGTTTTATTAATCTATTCAAGCAACAAATTAGGCAAACTACACATGTCGTGTCAATTAATTATCGCAGTGTCACGTGCTACTGTTGGCGACGTCAGAGCACAGTCGTCTACGTAGAGGAGCGACGTTACAGCACTACTATAGTGAACTAGAACATGTATCCTAGTGGTGCGAACGGAGCAGCCTGGCAATGCAGCGGCTGAAACCGAACGCGTCGCCTCGCCGCGAGGATCGCGGCTGCACTTTTTAGGGGCGAAGCTCCTTAAGGCGGCACCCGTTCGTCCCTCGTAGTCGTAGTAGTGCCTAACCAGTCGTAACTCTAGTACCAGATCTTGACCTCCAAGGTGGTGCCGGTGGGAGATTTTTCCTGTGCGTTGTTGAACAATAAAAAATTCGCAGCGTGCGCGTTAACTAAAAGCCGAATTCTTCTGTCTCTCATTCCCCATTAGCAGCCATTGGCATGTTCCAATAGGAAACGTTAGTAGAAGTAGAAGTGTAAGTGTTAGGTAAAAGCCGACTTCTGTCTCTCATTCCCATTAGCCGCCATTGTTTATCTCCAAGGTAGTGCCTGGTGAGATTTCTCCTGTGCGTGATTAAACAATAAAAATTTTGTTCAAAACGCCGTTGATTGATGAAATAAACCAACGAAAGACGCCAGATGTTTTCTAAAAGCAAAACGAAAGAACGCCAGATGTTTCTAAAGCAAAACGAAAAGACGCCAGCTGCTTAACGAAAGACGCCAGATGTTTTCTAAACAATGGTTTTCTAAACAATGAAAATTCACTGCGTACATGTAAAATTAAAGTGAGCTGCAAGTCGTCATAACTCATCGAACCTTTAGTATAAACGCGCCCGATCTCACGTCGGTGATGATGTACTGGGCAGAATTCACGGAAGATTCACGGTTTACCGATGAACCTCCGCAGCTTCGCCCACTCATCATCATTCACTCCGTGGATATGCTGTGAGTTTTCCTAGCGCTCCGATGCGTTCGCCTATAGTGGACTAACTATGCGTTGCTCTTTTTAGGGGCGAAGCTCCTTAAGGCGGCACCCGTTCGTCCCTCGTCGTGCTCGTAGTAGTGAGTAACAAGTCTTACCCTTTGACCTCCAAGGTGGTGCCGGTGGGAGATTTCTCCTGTGCGTTGTTGAACAATAAAAAATTCGCAGCGTGCGCGTTAACTAAAAGCCGAATTCTTCTGTCTCTGTAGAAGTGTAAGTGTTAGATAAAAGCCGACTTCTTCTGTCTCTCATTCCCATTAGCAGCCATTGTTTACCTCCAAGGTAGTGCCTGGTGAGATTTCTCCTGTGCGTGATTAAACAATAAAAATTTTGTTCAAAACGCCGTTGATTGATGAAATAAACCAACGAAAGACGCCAGATGTTTTGTAAAAACAAAACGAAAGAACGCCAGATGTTTCTAAAGCAAAACGAAAAAGACGCCAGCTGCTTAACGAAAGACGCAAGGTGTTTTCTAAAGCAATGGTTTTCTAAACAATGAAAATTCACAGCGTACATGTAAAATTAAAGTGAGCTGCAAGTCGTCATAACTCATCGAACCTTTAGTATAAACGCGCCCGATCTCACGTCGGTGATGATGTACTGGGCAGAATTCACGGAAGATTCACGGTTTACCGATGAACCTCCGCAGCTTCGCCCACTCATCATCATTCACTCCGTGGATATGCTGTGATTTTTTTTGTTGCCACCCCGTAGTTGTTGTTATTATTATTTTTTGACAAGCTTCTAGTGCTGACAGCACTGCTTGGCGCCGCCGTTGAAGAACGGTGAGACGCCGTGAGCTGGTGTATCGCTGGCGTCTGAAATATGGTCGCTGCGCCTTAGTCGAAGCAGCTGTAGTGAAATACAAAGAAAAATATAAGAGTGTAATAATAAATTATAACGATTCCAGTTCACTACAGACGCCGCTTAGACACCGCAGTTGTACGTCCTCACCCGAAAGCGCTTTAATTTTTCTTTCTTCTAATGTGTTGACCTGCAAATATTAAGGACGAAAATTATCATCCCCAGCGTATGGTCCACTGTTCGATCTCACGCACTCGCTGCGTGCAAGTTGCTTAAAATTAGAATGAAATTATTCTCAATCGCGGGTACAGTTACGTGTGTAAGTTGTTTCAACATCCTGAAACAGCCGAGTACGATATTCCTTGGAAGTTAGTGGGAGCGAACGGCATACACGTTCTCTGTTAAACGCGTTACACAGTTTTATTTGGGCATCCGCAGCAGCTCTGCGGACGCAGCCTGCCACACATCCCCTATGACAGGCTGCGTCCACATATATGTAGCGGGCGCTCAACTAAAACTGTCTATTAATGCACGGCACCGTTACAACGACGCGGAACGCGGAGAAATGCACGCAAGAAACGCGCGCAAGCGCCTACAGCAGAAGGGGCGGGGCGACTAGAAAAATCCACCTGGATTTTTCTTCGCCAAGAGGAACGCCTGAACCTTCCCGTTCGAGCCACTAGGAAGCTGGTTCTAGTTCACTATAAGCACTACCATCTACTTAGGGCCATTTTCTCATGTACGTCATCCCCTCATTCTCTGGGCGCGCGCCCGTAAGAGGAAAGGCAAGCAGCGTTCACCTTGAAATTTCACCCATTTCCGCGGCGCGTAGCGTTGCAAATTTTGTCAGACGTGATCGTGAACGCCCAATGTATGCATTGCCACGGCCGCTACTTACGTAGCGGCCGTGGCATTGCGCTCGTTTGCTCAAAATTGTCAAACCTTTTAACGTGCTGCGGAATGGCGACCTTAGTCGACGCTCTCCTGGCTGTCACACCGCTTTCTCTGATTACGCTCTCGTCGCTAACTACTACAGCTACCACAATGGTTTGTCTAACCGTTGATCATGGATGTTCGTTACCGGGATGGAGATGTGCCACCAAGCATCAACTTGGGTACATCCACGTTAAACGGTGCTATAGCTGCCAAACACCAATAGACATTGAGAAAGCTCTTTCATCAATGTACACTAAGTGCTATTCAACTGCTTCTGTGAGGACACGTTGTACTTTCGTGTTATACCGATTCCTATGACGGAGGGATCAACCATGTGTTTTTTTTTTCAGAGGGGGGGGGGGGTTCAACGACACTTTATGTATGTTCAGGCGTGCGTTTGTATGTTTGTGTGTGCGTGTGTAACTGTACGCAAGCAAAATTGAAAATTTTCGTGAAGGGTGGATCTTAACCCCCCCCAACACCCCCTTGGCTACGCCCCTGACAGGAGACTACAATTTTTATATTTATGCCTTTCATTTAAGGGTAATGTCGTCTGTTGGCAATATTATCCGACATCCCAGAAACCGCCATTCTCGGGTCTTCCAGACGCTCAAAGGAGATCAAAAATGGAATGGTTTACTCCGCCCTGAAGTTGGCTCTGACGAAGTCTTGGGAACATGGCATAGAGCGTACTTTCTTAACACAAATTAATACCCGTGTCGCACGGACAGCTTTAACGGCGGTTATGCTCAACCACGGCTCACAGTATTAACCGCAGTTAAAGCGAACGCGGCTTGCTGTTGCTACACGTGCTCAATTAGCTCAGTTGACCAAGCCGATGAAATCAAGTGCTGATCATGTCGTCAGCAAGCAGTTTGGGCGCATCCTCGGCAAGTTTCGTGGTACGACGCAGCCCTTCTACAACTCCGCGGCAGTGTATCGATTCGTTCTACCTTCGACTGCGCATTCTGTGTTTGCGGCTCTATGAGACGGTCAGACACGATGAATGAGAAAAGCAATTCTCGTCAAGAAACGTGTCGAGATACTCTCTTACTAATTCCGCCAAGGACGGAATAAACTTTGTTGGTAGCCGTTCCATGGCGAACCTAGTTTTGCACGACTTTTGCTTGACTATTGTTCGCGGACTGGAGTCGCGTTCCGTGAAAATCCTCAAACAGCACGAAGCTGCCGATTAACTTGTGCCGGTTCCCAGCTAGTGCGAAGCATGTCCGCCAACTTGTCCGTTTCTCGGTTTGTGAGAGTAAATGCTGCTCGCCTAGCTCAGATTTCAATAACCACGGTTATACTAGCCGTAGCCGATATCCTAGCCGATAGCCCAAGACAGGTTACCGGTGGTTAAGGCTGTCCGTGAGACCGGAGTGTAAGAGGTTTCAACATGCAGGCTACCCGGACGTTGTCGTATATAACTGCAGCGAGATACTATCGAGATGGGTAACGGGTCAAGATAGATCTAAAAATTCCGACAATAAGCAAAAATACAAAGAGGTAACAGTGTTACCTAATGTACACCACTCTTCCCATGGCTTGAGAAATGTAGGCAATAGGTACGGGGTTAAGACAGTGCTCTCTACTATTAATAATTTATCTAGAATCTCCAGACTCTTTAGGAGACAGTTATACAAACTGTCGCTAAAACTGAACGGTGTAAAAAGAACCATCCAAAGTCTGTGTGTGGGCCTTGTAAGTCAGGTGTTGTGTACCAGATCCCTCTTTTGAAAACTCGTACACGGGGCAAACCAGCAGATGTCTTAATGAGCGTTCAAAGCAGCATAATCAGTCGCTGACGACATCGGATGCTTTGCATCTAGCCTCTCACTGTAGCACATGTGGCTGTTCTCCCAAGTTTGTAGATGCGGAGGTACTCTCAACACAAAGATACAAGGTTATTCGAGAGGTGAATGATCACTTTCATATCAAAAGAATGGGAGACGCATGCGACAGTCAGGCATCAGTACCACTGACGGACAAAGAGACTGCTTTTCTCCTTCGCACGCGTTCTTAAAGTGATGCCCATAACTCCGTGACTACGTGGCGCGGCCCGTGTGACTTCAAGTTATCTGGTTTCGTTGCAACTTGTTCCACAACAACATTGTGTTGTGCAACTGCGTTCACGGCTCACACTGCATGGTAAAGATCACCTCCTCTATTTTTTTACGAGGCTGTACAACTGAAGTGCGGGTGGAAAAATATTGTCCTCTTGTCTGTTAGTGCGTCTCTACAGTTGCCACAGTTTAGCTTCTTGAGTACTGCGTACCCTTCCACATAAGCTAGCAACGGTAAAGAGTCATTTAGCTTCGATAACGCTTGGCCAGTCACGACAACGTTCCAGCCTGCTACCTTCAATTTTTCTTGAATCTCTATCTAGTTTACGTCGTCATCGGTGGCTTTGCAGCGGATGTGCCAACCAATTTTAGTGTGCTTTGCAGCCGCATGTATATCTCAAAGAGACCTTCAAGGTCTATCTGAAACTCACCGAAGAGAACAAAAAAAGACATGTGAAGCTCATGTCGGACATCTTCCACACAGTGTGGGTATCAGCCCAGAACCTCGCTCTAATACCAAACCTCCCCCGGAAAGACTGGGAGGCAGCCCTGCTCGGCTACACCAGTCTGGCGAGTCAGAAGGCCCTGGCCCACCGAGCCCGAGTAAAGCCCCTCTACTTCGTAAAAGTACCGTCATCTGCTCTCCCCTCCGCCGCCTCCTCTCCTGCGCGTCTTTCGCGTGCGACAGCGGCGCCCCCTCGACTGCTGAACGTGGACGCGTGAACCCTTCAGGCCGGTTGCACGGTGCCAATGCCACATTAGCCACACCCTCTCCAGTCTAGCCATGGCTGCGTGCCGCGTCGCGCATATGGCTGTGTGTAACGATTCACTCTTCATTTCTGCGTTCATTCTCTCAGTTGGTGTGGGTGTGCGCACCATCTTATAGGCTTCCCAAGCAACGCTTAGCGGCGCTGGTGCTCTTGACAGGCAGCGCCATCTCTGGCAGAAAAAGAGAAACTGGGGCGTGATCAGCGAGCGTTTTCCCTTCTCTCCACCGCGTTGCCGCTCGCTTCCGTGCACGTGCAGAGCTCTCGCGGTGCACTTGCGGCGTCTCACAATGTACCGCGTGCAGTGCGGCTTCAAAATGATCTTCAAGCTTGACTGGCGTTTCCGAAAAGCGAACTTGAAAAGGAGAAAGGCTCGTCAATCACCTTAACGGTGAAGAGCAGACTATCGACGACAACGACGCCCGACTCAAAGCGAAATGCATTTCCCAAGTCGCGATTTCACCGTGTAGGACGTATACCTCGAGGTAAGTCTCATTCTGTCATGTTAAAGATGAATAATGGTCCACATGCACTCCGAAATGAAGCCGTACACGCTATCGATGTTCTGCGGTGTGGACTACGAATCATATGATTGTTGTTTTGATATGGCATGCTTAACGGTAGCAGCCGTGTACTTTCGTGAACAAACGTTTGCGGCGTGCGAAAAAAAGAAATTACACGGCCATGGCCCTGTTTCCTGAGAAGGTTAGAGTCAAGTCCTCCGTGCCGCTGGAGAATCACCCGCCGATTAAGACGCGAGGCAGCTAGCTGAGCTTTAACCACTGTGAAGCAAGATGAACTGCTCGCCTCGTTTTTTCGGCTCTCGTGTCATGCTTGCAGTCTCTTTCTATGATATCGACTTGACAGGGGTATAAAACCTGCTGCGCGAACGCGGCTACAAAATCGCACAAATTCAGAAGGTTACTTCAAGGTTGCAATTGCAAAGCATGTATTAGTGCCAGTTGTATTTAGCGGCTTAAATATATATGTCACACTAATAAAGTGACAAAAACAAAGCAAACCTGCAGAACGATGTCAAAGCTTGCTGAAAATGCACGGACGTCCGTTCCGGCGTGATAAAGCAGCCTTCCCGACGCGTGCATTGCAGGCGCCGAACTTCTGACAATGTGCCGAGTTCAGTTGAATTCAACCAACCGCGCAACGCTAACGGTATAGCGCGAGTGTGAACGTTCAACAACGACGGGTAGGTCTCACTAACACGGGGAATCAAAACACAAAGATGCTTCACCTACAACCGTAACTGGACATTAACAATGCGAGAAGACAGCGAGTAATCATTACTGTAGTCGCTGCGTGCATGCGCCCCGTTACTTACCGATTCAGGTAGTCGGAACGAACGAAAGCGATGAACTCAGACAGCCAAAATAGAAGGCGAGACAGCGCTGTCAGCTATCCACGCTTGCCGCCTTTATTTATTGTGCGACACGCCCGGGAACCGATACAGTTTAACACGTGAATCGTGTGCCTTGTCTGCACTGTTGTGGCTGGCCACTAAACCGCAATACTTCGGACCACGCTTGCGCTTCCGCGGGGTCGCTACTGCCATCGTGGAAATGCGCAGCTTCGCACAGCAAGCCTCTCGGTTCAACGTACCCAGCTGACGGCCTCCCAGTTACCCGCACCGAGAGAAGAACGCGTGCGCACGTGCGCTACCGCTACCGTGAAAGGGGCTGAGTCGGCCGCGCGAAGGTTCAGAGCTTTCCGACAGAGCCGCAGCGCGGCTGGCGCGGCGCTGTCGTCGCGCCGCAAACTTGCGCTTGGGTTCCCTATACAGAGCGCCAGAAGAGCTGCTGCAAGCCATGCACAATTCGTAACGAATTCCACGTTGTTTACGTTTTTTTTTCGGAGCGCAGCGTTTCCCCGTGTATCTGGCTCGGATATCAGTAACTGGGCTTACATGAAAAAGGTTGAAATGAAGTTGTGTAAACATGGCGTGGTATTTATTGCAGCGGTAAGAAGTATTTACACGACAGCTGTGGTGCCAAGCCACGCCGTTTGGGAAGGAATAGTTCCCGTGCATACAAAACTATCTCTATCTTATATATCTTCAGCAATGCCTGCAATGCCATGAAGGCGCTCGATCTAAACTTCATGACATTTCACATACGTTACTTTTCCTCGGGCTGCCCGGCGCGGTGATGCAGCAGTTTCGGCGCTCGGCTGATGACCCGAAGGTCCCGTGTTCGGTCCCGGCTGCGGCGGTCCCATTTCGATAGAGGTGAAATGCTAGAGGCCCTTCCTAGCCACAAAAGTTACTTGCCGAGCGAGTGACTCTCTTGATGCATGACAAATTACACAAAATATCGCGTGACAATTTGAGGAAGTAGCCCACCCCATATGTCGCACTGCAAAGGTATACACCGGTCAAGAGTAAAAGTGAACGATACTTATCTCACTAAGCCGTGCCGATCGCGACTCGAGAGGGAGAGATAAACTTTATTTACAATAAAAAAATTCTTTTGGGGGGAACCCTAGTCGAGGGCCCCACTGGCCTTGGCCGCCCGTTCAACCTGGTCGATCAGCGCTTGCTGATCGGCCAGGTCTGAGCTGGACAGTCGCGCCTCCCACTGCTCCAACGTGTGTGTTGGTATCGTGCCTGTGTGTGTCAGGTGTGGGGGGTGTTTAGAGCAGCCCCAGGTAATGTGGTAGAGCGTAGGGCTTCCTCCGCACCAGGGGCAGGAACTTCGATAGCACGTAGGGAACATGGCGTGTAATCTCTTTAAGTGGGGATAAACCCCAGTTTGAATTTTTCTCCAATTTATTGCCTCCTCTCCTGTTAGGCGTTTGTCAAGTATACGCCCCTCGCGACTCGAAGTTGGCCTATTCTGTGGAGCCAGACTTCGCGACGACCTTCGTTCTCTTTTCCGCGTGCAATGGCAAAACGCTTTTTCCCTTGAATGTCACAGAATAGATTTGAGCGCAAATTGACGAGACACAAGGAGAGAAGACGACTGCGCGAGCGCTTGTATAGTCGTCTTCCCTTGTGACTCGACCGTTTGCGTTCAAGTCTATTCCAGAATGAACCAACCCGCCCAACGGATACGGAAGGCAAACGCACACCAACCCGGCATCACGACAAAACGAGCGAGACGCACGCGTGCCGTTCACACTTCGTGCACTTCGCATGCGGCGAACACACAGCACATGGCACATTGGAGCTTCCAGCATGGCGCCGAGGCGCGGAGGAAACAAAATACCGAGAAAAAAGGTCGCGCGCTGCCACGTCCCCGCAGCCGCCCTATCGGAGGCGTGGAGAGCAGGAAGCGGCGTAGGTGAAGAGAAAGCTGTACTTTTCTGAAGGTAGAGGAGCTTTAAGCCTGAACAGCGGCGGTCGCCAATGGGCTGCTGTAATGAGAAGCACATCTGGTAATTGTGAGCAGCTGCCTCCTGCGGGCCATACAGAGCATCCTTCCTGTCTTATACCAATAATAACGTTTTTTCAAGCAAGCGAAGCTTATCAAAACAGTATCTTGCGATCTCCACATGTGCTTGGGTTATTTGCAGGGAGCGCCATGCATGGGTCTAGTCGCTGAGACTGTAAGCGTTCGTATTTCTTTCCTGCCATGCCTGCAGCCAGCATTTGAAAGTCGTAGAGGAAAGCAACACACACAGTCATAGTCGTAGTTGCCAACACAACGGGGAACACAACACTTTTCTGGCATCGCCCCTCACAGTCTGGTCACTCAACGTCGGACCGGCCCACAAACAAAAGCAGCACACATGACAAGTTCGAATCGACCGATGGCACTCACAGGGCAATTAAACACTAGCTTTTCGCCACAAAGTTACAGCGCCAAAAGAACGGGGACAAAGAAGAAACGAACACCGCAGGACGAGCCCACAGCGCTCGTCCTGTGGTGTTCGTTTCTCCTTTGTCCCCATTCCTTTGGCGCTGTAACTTTCGGCGGCTCTAAATTATGAACCAACCCCTCATCTAGCTGTTACTAGGCTTTCGCGTGCGGCTTACAACCTCATATCAGCCAGCACGTGAGACACCCAGCGTCGAAGCCCAGTAGTACGAAATCGCCGAGGCGAACGCGCCACTGAACGCCGACATCTGTGAGGAAGCGCCACCAGCGTACAACGCTACCAGTGTCGCAGCCCCGCAGTCAACGGAAGACGGCGGCGTCCGTCGGTGCTAGCGTCTGGAGAGCAAGAGCGGCCCACCAAAAAAAATCTAGCCCACTAGCGCTAACTAGCGCTGACGATGTGCGACATCTGCAGTAGTTTCTCGGCGTTGACGAAGTTTCTTTTGGTTCCGAATGCGGCATAGCGCTAACACACACGGAGGAGGAAGAGACAACAGGACATGCGCTGTCCTGAATTAGCGCCGGTCCTGTTGTCTCTTCTTCGTCCGTGTCTGTTAGCGCTATGCCCCATTCTGAAGAATATAACCAACTAGCCCGAAAAGCCGCGTTTACAAACTTTCTTTTCGTGGCGTTGACACATCCCGTCCTGTGCTCAGTGCACCCACCTCCATGGTACACTCAGCCACATTTTCTTTGAATGCCCGGCGGAATCTCTCCCGCGGGGCCGCGAGCATGCCGCGAGCCACCGATCACTTGGGAGTAATGGGAGTCCAAGCTGCGCTCGACAGGCCCGACCAAGCAAAAGATCGCCAATGGCCATGCCACCCACGTGATGGAACCGCATGAACTCATCAACGTGTAGCGCAGTGGGATCGTGCGGAGACCCTGGGACATACGTGCTCCAATCCCTCGGTTCAATTAAGTTTCGTCGCCCTCTCTCTCTCTCTCTCTCTCGGCGTAGGCCTTTCTTATTTATTCATTCATGCAGTCATTGCTATGGCAATCAGTGCTCCTTTTGGTAGATCCTGCCCCTTGCTTTGTGACGAATTCGTCGGAGATATTTGAACGGCACCATTCCAATCATTTCCTTTATCTTGTAGTCGTTTGCTTAAAGGATAAAGTATACATATAATTAATTTTTTGCTGCGCATAATACTGTGCAGGTAACTAGTGCAGATATATTGGAAAGGCAGCATAACTTTTACATTGAACCAAGTCTAGCACGGAGGTTTTTCAAGATGATTTATTATAGGTGTTCCTTGTTACGTTTGGCTCCATGCACAGTGGCCAGGGTCTGGCAGTTCTTCTCCTTGTGCTGTATTTTAAAACACAACCTTTGGTGGTCCTTATACGGAGCAGTCATTAGTCAATTTGAAGCCACATATTAGCGAAATTGGGGCGGCACCAAACGCGTTTCGCATAGTCCCGAGTAAATAGATGTAAAATTCCGTCATTGAGCGCAGCTCTTACACGCCCGTTCCTGCGTTGAGCGACGTCGCCGTCGTCAGCGTAACCGATAGAGCGAACGAGCAGGAAAAAAATCCACGCATATCCACGAACTGAATGATGATGAACCAGTGCGCGAAGCACTGTGGATTGTTCGGTAACCGTGAATCTACCTTTTGTCGTTTTTGCCGTTTTCCGCCGCTTCTCGCGTCCTCGCCTCCGGAGTAGTAGCTTCACTCACAGAAAAGATCGAGTAAAAAGGGCGTCTTTTTGTCCCACAACAATAATCGTCATTTATTTTGCCTTCCTTTCCTTGCGCTATCGCCGTGCGCCCGGCACTTTCTGGTCACGAACGGCATCTGCGCTCCCAGCGTGACATAGCATTCTTGGTAGGAAAGTGGCCAGCGCCGAGTTTTCAAGAAAGGAAACGCAAGCAAGCCAGGTGACGATTATTTTTGTAGGACAAAAAGACGCCCTTTTTACTCGATCTTTTCTATGAGTGTTGTCGTCAGTGTTCCCGTTGAGCCGCCGCATGCCGCGCCTTTAATCGTTTTCATCCATGGCAGAAAGAGACTGTGTGGTCTGGAACCCGCTTACGTACGCATTTGCGCCGCAGCGTCCTCTGTGCATTTTCACTCCAGCATGCATTGTGCTTGATTGATGAGCGCTTAATCTCGGTATTTTTATGGTGTTTTGACCTTTTTATTTGGTGGCAGAAAGAGAACGTGTGGTATGGAACGCACCCCCACGAATTGAATGATGACGAGTGGGCGAAGCTAGATCCTATAATCTCTACGTTGTAGTAAAAGTGTTTGTGCTTGTAGGAGTTATGCATTGCTCCGTCACAATTACGGTTGGTATTAGTGTACTGTTCAACCTTTTTTTGTGTCTCACATATGTTACCCGAGCGTTGCCTCATATATTGTAAATTGAGGTGCTTAAAATGACATAAAGAGTCGATGACAAAGATCGGTCCACAGTTCCAGAATGTGCGCGTTAAAGCCGCCGACTAGTATACGTCGTTTCTTTGTGATCCTGTCGCTTCGGTACGCTATAGTGTTAGGATGGATTACCAACATGCCCAAGCTCACGTTCTTTCTAGTATAAAGGGTTCGTGCTTGTAGGTGTTTGATATTGTTTTCTCATAATTACGATTGTTGTTCGCCTATTGTAAACCTTTTTTTAATTCACAGACACACATATGTTTCGACTACAGCAACGGTTTTCTAACCACCATGACAGCGGACAGTGAGCGTCGACGACAAAGCTAGGCCCTAAGGTCATGATGTCTATGTTGAAAGCGCCAACTAGTATAAAGGGTTTGTGCATCTAGGTGTTTCATATTGTTCTGTCAAAACTATGATTGATATTAGTCTATTGTGAAAACCTTTTACGGGATTTTACACGGTGCTGTGCCGTGAGCACGGAAAACACCGCGCACCGGACAAGCCTAGACTCTAAGGTGCTTCGCCCCTAATAGAGCAAACATGGAGCGCAGCGAGCCGCTGTGTTAGCGTCCGCAATGCTTCGTGCCTCGTCGCGCTTCTTGCGACAGCGCAACGCATGCCTCTCGAGCACGGGCACGAAAAAGTAGGTTGACCTAGCTTCGACGCTTGGGAGAAGAAGAAAACATGTGCTGGTCGAAGGACACTTTGTGCGTTGAACGCTCCAGTGTATGGGCTCTCGAACTGGGTTCCGTGGTACACAGCAGTTCCGTGAAGGGCATCTTAGGTTTCCGCGAGCGGCCAGAATGAATGCAACTTCCTCCCGTTTTACCCCCATTAGCACCTAACTCACTTACCTAGACAAGCAAACTTGCACTGCATTTTACATTTAACGACGCCATCGCATGCTGGATCCGCACATCGGGTGTCTGCGGGTAGAGAGAGACCCACGTGGAAGCAGCACTAAAGGCTCGTTGTCTAGTGCGCACCATTACACTTTCCCGATTTGTGGACACGCGGTGACAGAGTTAGCGGAGCGTTGGTAAGGCTCGTTAGCGCAGTTCGCAGCACCATGCGCAGGATTCAATTCGGTAATTCTGCAAGCCTACATAGGGAAGATGATATTGGTGCTCAATATAAAGCAGTTCAAACTATACGAACGGGCGCCTCGGCACTTTATTCGCAGGAGGAATAAACTTTATTCCTCCTCATCCTTCAAATACGCATTTGAAACACTAAAGTGATAGAACACCTAGCTGGTGCCTCAAGGGAGCGGTGGAAGAACTATTGCGTTAAAGTTAGTTGTTCCACTTCTCACTAGAGGGCCCTTGGGATATTCAAATTCAGATAATGACGCGGAGAAATCGAGGTGATGTGCCTTTTGAACGAATGCCTCCCGGGTGCTGCCACAGTCCCCTTTGAGCTAAATGTACCGTATATGGCTGAGCCATATACGGTACACTTAACGGTACATATACGGTACATATATGGCTCCTTTAGGAACCATATAGGCTTCCCAAGCAACGCTTAGCGGCGCTGCTGCTCTTGACAGGCAGCGCCATCTCTGGCAGAAAAAGAGAAACTGGGGTGTCAGCAGCGAGCGTTTTCCCTTCTCTCCACCGCGTTCCCGCTCGCTTCCGTGCACGTGCAGAGCTCTCGCGGTGCACTTGCGTTGTCTCACAATGTACCGCGTGCAGTGCGGCTTCAAAAGGATCTTCAAGCTTGACTGGCACTTCCGAAAAGCGAACTTGAAAAGGAGAAAGGCTCGTCAATCACCTTAACGGTGAAGAGCAGACGATCGACGACAACGACGCCCGACTCAAAGCGAAATGCATTTCCCAAGTCGCGATTACACCGTGTAGGTCGTATACCTCGAGGTAAGTCTCATTCTGTCATGTTAAAGATGAATAATGGTCCACATGCACTTCGAAATGAAGCCGTACACGCTATCGATGTTCTGCGGTGTGGACTACGAATCATATGATTGTTGTTTTGATATGGCATGCTTAAAGGAGCACTGACACAAAAATTTTGCACCTTGTTTTTTTTTGTTGCAATACATAGCTTATGATCCACTTATCACGGCTGCAAACCTCGTTTGCGCGAGTGCGCGACGGTTATTTATTTAGAGACGTTTTTAAAGCGCCCAGTCGCAGTTTCGGTTTCAAAGAGCACCGAGCTAGGCAGCTACTTCCGGGGGACGGGTAGCCACAGCTGGCCACGTGAGCACGCAAAATTGTGACGTGGTCGGCGCGCGAGCGTGAGTGCGGTGTGCCCCGAACCAGGTCAAGTGGCGCCAGCTATGGAGGATTAGACACAACTAACAAACGCGTAATCTACGTCCTCCGAGCATTCGGAAGCGCCCATCTCGACTCGCTAAGCTTACAGCATCGATTATTTGACTATGGCTCTCAAAAACGGCGCCGAATCGGGACGAATACATTGCTGTCGAAGCTTAAGGACATGAATCTAAAGCAAATGGAAGCATCAGTTCGGAACTTACACGTTACAGAGCGCACGGCGGCCACTTGATAGATTCGAAGTGGACGACAACCGCTTTTGGCAGTGCTGCCATGTTTTTCGGAGGCGCGAATGCCTCGCCGGCGAAGCTTGCCGTGCAAGTTGGACAGCTCTCGCGCGTGCGGCGACGGCCGACGTTCTGCGGCACCGTGCCGTTGCGGCAGGCTTGCCGCTAGCGTGAGCGGGCCATAACATCTGCCGACGGGCACGACGAGCGAACAGCGGAAGAGAACACAACTAGCACACGCAAAGCCGCAGGCACGGAGGAAGAAATGGCAGGTAGCACGGCACAAGCGCAAGGGCACAACCAGCCACCAGCCAACACAAACTCGTGACGTAGGTTTGTTTACACATACCCCGCGTTGATGTCGGCGTCGCGAAGCGCTCGCATCTCGCTCAGTCGCGCGGCATGCACTTTAAAATTGATTTTAAATATGTTCTAGGCTATATTGGCCCTTGATATTTCGTAGACGTTGTGTACGGCTCCACATACGTCTATTTCACTCATTATCTCGCCTTCGAAATTTTGTGTCAGTGCTCCTTTAACAGTAGCAGCCGTGTACTTTCGTGAACAAACGTTTGCGGCGTGCGAAAAAAAAGAAATTACACGGCCAAGGCCCTGTTTCCTGAGAAGGTTAGAGTCAAGTCCTCCGTGCCGCTGGAGAATCACCCGCCGATTAAGACGCGAGGCAGCTAGCTGAGCTTTAGCCACTGTGAAGCAAGATGAACTGCTCGCCTCGTTTTTTCGGCTCTCGTGTCATGCTTGCAGTCTCTTTTTATGATATCGACTTGACAGGCGTATAAAACCTGCTGCGCGAACGCGGCTACAAAATCGCACAAAGTCAGAAGGTTACTTCAAGGTTGCAATTGCAAAGCATGTATTAAGTGCCAGTTGTATTTAGCGGCTTAAATATATATCACGCTAATAAAGTGACAGAAACAAAGCAAACCTGCAGAACGATGTCAACGCTTGCTGAAAATGCACGGACGTCCGTTCCGGCGTGATAAAGCAGCCTTCCCGACGCGTGAATTGCAGGCGGCGAACTTCTGACAATGTGCCGAGTTCAGTTGAATTCAACCAACCGCGCAACGCTAACGGTATAGCGCGAGTGTGAACGTTCAACAATGACGGGTAGGTCTCACTAACACGGGGAATCAAAACACAAAGTTGTTTCACCTACAACCGTAGCTGGACTTTCACAATGCGAGAAGACAGCGTGTAATCATTACTGTAGTCGCTGCGTGCATGCGCCGCGTTACTTACCGATTCAGGTAGTCGAAGCGAACGAAAGCGATGAACTCAGACAACCAAATAGAAGGCGAGACAGCGCTGTCAGCTATCCACGCTTGCCGTCTGTATTTCTCGTGCGACACGACCGGGAAACAATACAGTTTCACACGTAAATCGCGTGCCTTGGTGTTGTCTGCACTGTTGTGGCTGGCCACTAAACCGCAATACTTTGGACCACGCTTGCGCTTCCGCGGGGTCACTTCTACCATCGCGGAAATGCGCAGCTTCGCACAGCGAGCCTCTCGGTTCAACGTACCCAGCTGACGGCCCCCCAGTTACCCGCACCGAGAGAAGAACGCGTCCGCACGTGCGCTACCGCTACCGTGAAAGGGGCCGAGTCGGCCGCGCCTAAGGTTCAGAGCTTTCCGACAGAGCCGCAGCGCGGCTGGCGCGGTGCTGTCGTCGCGCCGCAAAATTGAGCTTGGGTTCCCTATACAGCAGCTCTACTTGGATTAGAGCTGTACAGGTCAATATCTCGTTGAGTTTTCTCGTTGAGTCGCCACATATATACGTTTTTACTCTAGTAATCATGTTGACTCTGCAATTATAGTTGTGATCTTCTAGTGTGTTCATGAAGTCACGTGTTCGCATTATGCGATTGATATCTGTGTGAGGCAAAGCTTGCGGGAAAGGTGAGCTGGTTGGTGCTGGTTCATAGAGAAAGATTGAAAGCGCCCACATGATAGCGTCAAGAAAAGGCACAACCCGAGCGCTTACTCACTCTTGAGGCTTGTTTGCATCATAAGAAAATGTCGGGTTTTCCATTAGGTCGACGTTCAAATGGAATAAAACAAGCTGTATGTGACGTATTAAAGAAATTCTTCTTTTATTGGAAAAGTCCATGTATGCCATTATGTATGGAATATAACATCGTTCAAATGTCTGCCGCGGCTTCTCACGGTGGCACGGATACGAGCGAAAGAAATTTCAGTGGCTGCCCCACATCGATCCGGCTTAATTTGAGCGATGGCCTGGGTTATGTTGACTTTAAGGACATGGGTCGGTTCTGGCTTATTGGTATAGACCTGCGACTTCAGGAAACCCCACAAGAAAAAGTCTAGCTGGGTCAAATCGCACAATCTTGATGGGCAATTCATGTCACCTCTGCGAGAGATACCCACGCCTGAAGTCGCTCATGCAGAATGTCCATCGTTACGACCGCTGTGTGGCACGCAGCGCTGTTCTGCATGAACCACATGCAGTCTATGTCCATATCCTTCAATTTCGTTCAAAAGAAATCGGTTCTCATCTTTCCGTAGCGCTCGCCGTTGATGGTGATGACCTAACCAACGTCGCTCTCACAAAAGCATGAGCCAATGGCGCTGCCGGCCTGAAATTCGCATCAAACATCAAGTTTTCGTGGATGGATTGCCGCGTTGTGAACCGCGTGTGGTCTGGTGTCGTCCCATATGCGGCAATCGTGCTTGTTAGCATAGACATTCATCCAAAAATGCGCATCGTCGCTAAACACGATTTTCTGGTGCAATGTTTGCACCAATGAACAGTCATTTTGATAATAAAATTTCGTCACTTGGACGCATTGCTCAATCGTGTAACTTGCCATGGTGATTTGGCATCAGTGACTGAAAAATAAACAACAGATTAGACAGACGCCGCCAAAACAACATGGCCGCGACAGACTGCCAACGTCGACCCGCCCTAATGGAGATAGGCGTGCGCAGGGTTCCCCATCAGTGGGTACAAAGGTTGATCTCACCCCCCCCCCCCCCCGACTACGCACGAGGCCGACTACGCACCCCCCCTCCTCTTAAGTGACTAGGGGGCTCAGAGGAGCAGATTTTGCACCCGCCCTCTTAAGTGACAAGGAGGGGCGGCCGCCCCCCTGCCCTCCCTCCTCCCCCCCCCCCCCCACCGTTGCACGCCTGTGCTAATGGAAAACCCATTATATATACCCAAACCCGCTCGAATCGAAACGCGTTTTTCTGCGACAACAGAAGTTTTGTGCAAATCACGGCACGTGCAGTTGCAGAAGCTAGGGCGTCCATGTGCATCAGAAGAAGACACAGAAGAAGACTTAACAACACGAGTGTTGTTAAGCCTTCTTCTGTGTCTTACGTCTTTTGCGCTGTTCCAAAATGAGCCCGAACCAACCAGCCCAACTCTCCTCCCTTTTGCTGATCCTGTATATTACGTATTCATTATCCATGATCATTTATTATTGTGATGCCCCCCCCCCCCCTTACCCGATGCCCCGCACGAGGCCTGTAAGGACTTTTGAAGTAGATAAACAAAAAAATAAATGAATTAGAGGCGAACCTAATCCTTGACTTAGGTGTCTGGCTGTGGCACTCGCCTCTCCGCGTTCGTGTACCGTGTCGTAAGTTCCTCGGGTTAACAACTATGTGTTTCGTCGCAGCTCTCTGAGGCCACGTAGAAAGAAGCGTGTGGTGGAGATATGCTACGCCGCAACGATTCGAGCTCTTCAAAAGAAAACTGTCTCCTCATTCAATGAACTTCATCCATTAATTTTCATTAATTATACCAAACGAATTTGGCACTCATCTTAAGTAAAGTCATGCTCCGATATCACATGTATCCAATATAACTGTTAACTTAACGAGCACCATCGATTTCGTACCATTTTTTTTTTCTAAAGCACATTTTCTGAATATGCGGAGAACCGGAAGTGTGTGCTCGACCGGATGTGCTTGGAAGAGAAGCAAGATGTCTCTCGTTGCTCGTGCCAGTAAAAACGGAAACAATTTATACTACTTGTACTCCACTATGGGATAGTGATAAAGTGTCCTTTAAGTTAACATTGAAGTACACCGACATCGGTGCACAAACAAGAACCCACACCCTTAAAGTATCCCCTTCAGCGGCGCTTTGTACAATTCTACACATCAACTATGGAGGCGCGTCACGCACCCCATGTTCCTGGAAGCGGCTTGAGACGCAGTGTGTACATCTGTACACGCTTCCCGAGTGGACAACTAGCGCTCATTCAACTTCGTTGTGCCGCGTGTTGTTGCAAACGATCACTTTGCTCTCTTAGAGACACCACCATGTTCGACGTTCGTTCGACGTGGCGCGCTTCAGGACGCAGCCAAAAAACAAAGTGCGCCTGTATTTTGAGCCTAATATTCATTTTACGCAAGAATTGAACCTGACTGATTGCAGAATAAGTAGATATTTAATTACACGCTTATTACCACTAATTACTGAAACTCGCACAAAACAACACATTACCGAATTTTTTTTCCTGAGATGTAATACCTAGTGCATATGAATTATGTTGCGTAAACTCGCCACAAGAGGACAAATCTAGTTCAGTAATTTCGAAGCGGATGTCACACCCGTATTGTTATCTGGACTTTCCAAACCACTGCAATGGTCCTGCCTGCAACTGTCGCTTCTACGTCACTGTTTGTTCTATAAGCCGGCTGCTGAAAAAGAAATAAGAAGAAATCACATCTTTTAGAGCACCTGGCTTTTAGTTTTGCTCATCCTGCTTAACCGCCAAAAAGATAAAATACAACCTAATTTTTGAACCCGTGACAGATACCGAAAGCGTAGTCCTTGTGCTCAATTTCTCCATGCGCCGGACATTCTTTGCGTGTGAGAACCCAACACATACTGTAGAGAAGTAGGGGGACCAGACAACCGACGCATACTCCAAGAGTCGCCTGATTAGGGTTTTATATGCAGTTAGTTTGCAGTCCTTAGTTGCATCCTTCAATGTACGGTTTAAGTAGAATAGTTTGCGAAGGGCCTTCGAGTGAATGTGGTCTGTGTTTCTGCCATTTCAAGTTATGTGTGAAAGTCACCCCAAGGTATTTAAACACATCACCGTCTGTGATGTTAGTTCCACTGTAACCATAAGAAAAACATAACGGCTTAACCATATTGGAGAAAGTCATAAAGACTGTCTTCATTAGATTAGTACGTAGTTGCCATTAGTCGCTCCAGGTACAAAACCTAGAAAAAACCTCATTTAATAGGACTGGTCAGCACTCTTGGAAATTACAGAATATAGAACGCAGTCATCTGCATAGGCACGTAGTTTACCTGGCATGTTTTGAGTGACCTTCACGACATCATTAATATAAATTACAAATAAAAGCGGACCCAATACAGAGCCTTGGGGGACACCGGATTTAACTTCGACGGTATTCGACATTGCTTTGTTAAAAGAAACATACTGATATCTACGATGCAGGTAATCAGCGATCCAAGAAATCAGTGCGTCTTTTTTTTATTAACTCACGAAGCTTGAGAAAAAGTTTTCTGTGACAGGCGGAGTCAAAAGCTTTGGCGTAATCTATAAATATAGCGTCCAGCTGACCTTGATTATTAAGTACCGAAGCAAAGTCATGCGAAAACTCGATGAGTTGCGTGACTGTCGAGTAACCCGGTCGAAAACCGTTCTGGCAGGACGAGATCACATTATTCTCAGTTAAGCACTGAGCAGTGTGTTTGTGTACGATGTCTTATAGTAACTTACATATGGTAGATAACAATGAAATTGACTTGTACTTAGAAACTATTTGTTTGTTACCGGACTTAAAAACTGGGATGACGTTAGCTGTCTTCCATACGCAAAGAAAGGTAGACGTCTCAAATGAATTCCTAACGATGACTGTTAGGTAGCGTGCATTCTACTCAGAGTAACGTTTTAGAAAAATGTTGGGAATGTCGTCAGGACCAGTGCTTTTGGTTGTGTTAACATTCAACAAAAGGTTATGTACACCTTCATAAGTAATAACAATGTCAGGGAGTGCTGGGAGAGATGGAGGCTTAGAAGGTGGAGTGGAGCCATCGTCATCGACGAAAACAGATTGAAAGAATTTATTGAACGCATCGGAGATGCAGGAAGGCAAAGAAGAGGGATTGCCATCAATAAGGAATGACGAAGTGCTAGAGTCTTTAGGACTGATTGTTTTCCGCAACCGCGAGGGGTTATCTTTGAGAACAGTTGATAGGGTGACGTTATAGTAGAAGTGTTTGGCCTGATAAATTTTGGCTTTTAGTGCAATATTTAGTGATCTTAGAAGAGTGACTAAGGAATGGTCTTTGTGACAGCGTTTACGAACACGTTTAACACGGCGCAAGAAGAGAATGATTTCGCGATTATACCACGGATGACGTCCGTTGCGCTTCACACATTTCATAGGAACTTGACTAGTGATACAGCTGTGAACAATACTATGAAACATGTTGACCAGAGAGTCAACGTCACACTGGAAACTACAAGGCAAAAAATCGTCCTACGTAGAAGCAAGCATGTTCACAACAGACGCGTCATCTGCTTTGGCAAAGTTTGGTACGCACTTATACACCAGGTTTTTTGCTTCACATGTAACATTCAGACTATCAATCAGTGCCTTGTGATCTGACAAGCCTTGAATGACTTAGCAGTGGTGTTCATTACGGGCAAGCTCGTCGTTTGTGAAAACAAGGCCTAAGACCGAATTCTCGCGAGTTTGGGGAGTTAACAAGTTGGGTGATACCGAAAGACATGAACATCTCGATAATCGATTCGCAAAGCTATCTATCAAGACCAGTGAACTTGAGTGATTGCCAGTCAATATGCGGGAGATTAAACTCGCCTGCTAATACCAGTTTCCCTTTGTGTAGCCTGTGCTGTGCTATGTAATTTCTGACAAGGTCAAAAATGTCAGCATTTATATCAGGGGGGGCGGTAAATTTAAAGTTCCGACCATGATATTACACCACAATGACTAAGTACCTGGCAGGTCGCGCAGAAGGAAAAAATCAATGCCTTTATTTATAAAAATCGCTACGCCACCCCCACGACCGCCAATTCTGTCCTTTCTTAGTACACTATTTATTAAGCAAGAATTCCCTCTCTAATATTGCGTCGTGTAACCAGGTTTCCGTCACGCGGATTACAGTCCGATCGTGCGATTCAACAAGACAGTTGAAGTGTACGACCTTATTGACCAGACTTCTTGCGTTCACGTTCAAAACTGTGAGCTGCTTATCAGAAGGCAGATAGCAGATACCACCGTCACTTTTCTCCTTCATTGCACGCACATAACTTACCGCTTGAAACACTAGCGCACCGATGCACGTGCGAACGCCTTGTCACTCTACATAAGATTGTACATGAATCATCGGTTATCGCGGCACCAGTTTCATTTGTGAAGCGTACTACTCGTGCCACTCGAAGCTATCACCCCCTTTAACTTGTCTCATTCCGCCAACGTTGAAATAGTTTTAAATACCCATTTTTTCCCATCCACAGTGACAGTCGACCTCTGGAATGGTTTTCACGGCGCACTTCGCCAGTTACCTTCCGCACAATGTGCGGAAGAAATTCATCAACATGTACCTCACGAGTTCCAAAAGCGCGGTGTGCTTTTTGTATATTGGTGCCTTTTTCTACCATCTAACAAGCGTTATATGATGCAATGTTGATTTAATAATAATATCTGGGGTTTAACGTCCCAAAACCACGATATGATTATGAGAGACGCCGTAGTGAAGGGCTCCGGAAATTTCGACCACCTGGGGTTCTTTAACGTGCACCTAAATCTAAGTACACGGGCCTCAAACATTTTCGCCTCCATCGAAAATGCAGCCGCCGCGGCCGGGATTCGATCCCGCGACCTTCGGGTCAGCAGTCGAGCGCCATAACCACTAGACCACCATGGCGGGGCGTATGTTGATTTGTTATACGCGCATTTGTATACTTGCTTTTTTATGTGCTTGTTAAATCACGCAGTTTACGGTTCATTTGTATGCTAATTTGTTTCATGTTATGCCTGATTTGCAAGCAACTTTGTACCCACCCCTGCAATGTCTCGCAATGAGACGGGAGTATATGAAAATAAAATTTAAAAAATAAACAACAAATTTTATTTACTTCTTTAATTACTTCACGACACATATTGCAATTTTCAATTTGCAGTCTATATACCAAATACAGTAATCATTACCTGAACGAAACTTTATCAAAGTGTATTCCGTCTCATACCGGTAAATCCACGGTCCGTAGAGCGGCGCGAGCCACGAATGATGAAAGTCCGTTGGCTTTTCAGCTGCGGCGGTATCGCCTCCTCGAGGTCGCCCTCCTCATCGTACTCGTCCACCCAGTGAGTGTGCTCGACGGTCGTCCCTTCGCGCTTCGCCGTTTCTCTCCGGCGCTTGCTGAACACTAAGTACGGCACTTCCGAAGACGACGTGCCATTCGAGACCGCGTCGCCTCGTCCTGCAAAAGCAGAGCTCACGGTGCTTGAGGTCTCGTTTTCTGCACCCCTTTCAGCGAAGGTCCAGTCGTTCAAACCAGCCGCGCTTGTACTATTATTTCGATGCTCGGTCTCGAACGCATCGGTTGACACGTCAATGGCCGTCCCGATATCACTGGCTCGGGTGGAATCTCTCGTGGGTGCGTGATCTAATCCGCGAGACTCGACAGCCGATGCGCTTCCAATGGTTTCGTGGGAGGTCATCTCTGTCGAGTAAGTTGTCTCAGCGGTTTCAGGAAACGGCCTACTCGTTCGAAAGCTTGTCACTTTGGTTGCGGGAGAGGTCTTACTTGTCCAAGAGTGCAGGCTAACACTGGTTTTCACGGAAGCCGAACTCTGCCGAAGCCGAGTGTCGCCAATGTCGCCAACGTCGCGCTCCGATGCGTACAAAGAACTGCCAGGGGTCGCAGAGGACTGCATACTTGACCTACTAGCGTCCGACCCTTCTCTTGTCGAGTCCGGCGCTTCGTTCGTTGGAGGCAGCATAAGTGTAGTGCTGGTTTCACTGCCATTGGCAGCTTCTGGCTCAAGATGAGTTCGCATTGACGACACGTCAGCAACCAGCGTTGTGGAGACGCCAATGTACGGTTTCGTCAAGACCTTGTTCCGTGGATACGCTCGATGCGCGGTGGAACAGCTGGTGAAGTCAAAGTCCCGGTGCGAAGTCACACGTGGCCTGAAGGACTTTCGAGAAGTTGTGGCGAATCGTCGCACGACACCACCGAAGTCATGGTGCGACTTCGTTCGTGATCTAACCGACGTCCGAGAAGTTGTTGCGAGTCGTCGGACCACGCCGCCGAAGTCCCGGTGGGACGTCGCCCGCGATCGACGGTTCTTGCCGACGTCACGCGTCGTCGCAACGGTCGCAGTGGTCGCCACCGGAAGGTCTGTGCGTTCCCGTCGAGCCAGCAGGGGCGGCATGCTCGCGTTCATCACCCTGGTGAAGAGGGCCAGATCGACGACGTCGACGTCGACCGTCTCCTCCGAGTGCAGGGCCACGTTGCTGGCATCTCGAACGTATGAGAAGTACCAGAAGGTGTAACCGGGCACCATGACGGCGCCCAGCCAGAACACGGCGACGCACAGGCACACGCTCAGCGACTGCGAATAACGTAGCAACGAGACACCTCGGGGTGATGATTTGAACATCCATGCGGTCCCTCTACCTGTAGATAGCAATGCTAGGCGATTGTTGGTTGACCATATTGAACAGTACGAAAGAGGAAAATACGAGAGCAGCGCTCGTCCAAAGCAGTTGTCATTTTTTTTGCCTTCCTTTGCATTGTTTAGGTTAGCATGCTACCTCGACTGGTAGCTTTCGCTAGCACGTACACCAGCCGTAAACGAAGCCCGTCTGCATCCATGTCATTCGCTCAGCCACGAAGTCGCTTTGAATAGGGTCTCAGATGTCAGCATCATCAAAACACCAGCAATGTTCCGAAGCCCGACTACGCTACTGCTGGCTAGAGCAAAATTGAAAAACAAAATGCACACTAAGGAAATAATGGATCATTTAGACTAATCAGTGTAATGCTTCCAATGCACATTTCAAGCATTAAAGATAGCAAATCCTTAGTGCCCTAGGAGGCGGTGGAAGAACTAATTCATTAAAGTTAGTTTTTTCACTGCTCCCAAGAGGGCACCAGGGGTTTCCGCATATGGAAAGCGACACGAAGAAACCAAGGGGGTGTGCCATATGCCACTGCGCTATAAAAGACTAACCGTGAAAATCCTGACACACGGTATACCGTGACGCATCGGTGTGCGGCGGTGTATCCAAGATATTGTAATAAATTTGGTGTATAGGGTTTTTTAAAGAATTTCCACCACTTAAAGAGAAATGGTGAAAAAGATACCGAACGCAAAGTGGGACATTGGTAAAAGCTTCCTAAAGGTATTAGTCTTTTTTATGTCGTTTTTTCCACTAGTTCTATTTAGGTGCTGAAAATGCAGGAAATGTCAAAATTGCAACATAGCCCAGCTTTAATGGGGTCATGAACAACCCCTCGGGCTTGATGAAAAAACACATCCTCCGGATAGCAAACACTGTTGTGAACAGTTCAGCCAAATCTTGCAGTCGTGCACGGCAATTAGGATAGTTTACAAGCGGAGCGAGAAGTTCCCATTTTTTCAGTCGCCCTCTTCGCATACAGAGGCCTGTGCTCACTCTCTTCAGAGCTGCTGATGCCTGCCTTTTGACCTTGAGCAGCAGATAGCATGCCATTAGACAATAGCCGATAGAGCGGTGTTTCACTGAGATTGCTCACTCTCTTCAGAGCTGCTGACGCCTGCCTTTTGACCTTGAGCAGCAGATAGCATGCCATTAGACAATAGCCGATAGAGCGGTGTTTCACTGAGATGCGAGTGGGGTGCCGCCACGTGCCGGCGCTGCGCTCCATAGCGCAGCGCAGACTCTGGAGTTTCCAAGACGCGTGGCGCCACCTGTCGGAGAAGTATTGGGTAGTACAATGACCGACTCCCTCGCACAGTTTGCTGTGGGACCAGGTGCAACTAGCGAGTGCGACACAACGATTGAGCTTAATATCGCGTGTGTTTGCGCATTTAACACTCAGAATGAGAGCTGTGAATTCATCTCTGCTAAGGACCTTAATCTCTGGTAGTCGGACGCGCCACCGAACCGCCATGAAGTGCTTGCTGGATCACTCGCCAGAACGACGGCGAAAACAACAGCAGACAGACCGCTCCGCGCGCTACGAAGAAACGCCGCAATCGACGCTACTGTTGCGTTGTGAATTGCCACGGACGTAAAAGACTGAATAACAACGTTCAGTTTTACCGACTTCCATAGTACTCGTAAGAAGAATAAAGGCGAGAGCGCTGGATACGGGCCGTTGCGAGCGTGCTGGGTAAGCGAAGTACCCGTATTCTCCACAGCCGGTCGCATGAGAAAGTGTGATAATGTGGCTCTGCTGTTGTTTTGCGTAGCCCTGATGTAAAACCGTGGTAACCTTGACTATGAAGCTCAGCATAGGCTCTGACCGCGGTGCGTGCCGTGCAACACGGAGTGAGCAGCTAGAGGCAGACTGAAGATGCGTGATACGCACACCGCGACAACCTATAATCGGAGTTTGTCGTCACCACGCAGCATCGCGGACGTACGTTTTGAAGGCTCAGAGTCCTGGTTCTAACTAGCTAACACGTGCGTCATACAAGTAAATCGCAAAATGTTGGTGGTGACCATCTTCAGATTTCTTTTGCCCGTGGCCTCCGCGGTTGCTGTAGCAATCTCGGAGGCCACGGCTCTGCCTTCGATTGTACCCCGCGAAAGTGGACACGCACGTGTCCCCATTTGCAGTATATACAAACGGAGACGATCATCAAAAGACCATTTGAGGATGCGTACTAAAACAGTCCAAAGCACAGGAAGCGAGAGATGAATTAAGGGAGAATGTAACCGATAAGGCGAAAATCGCCGGGGCCATTCGTCCCTGATAAAGTGAGTTTTGAACCACTGATCGTAAGGTGCATAGCTAAGTAAATTGATCGTGTATGTACTTCATCGCTTTGGCATTACGTATATATACGATTTTAACGCATTTAGGCGCTAGATAACGGATGTCGGAGGGCTTGCCTCGAACTCGATGTCGTGCAATGCACGCTTGTACTTGCGAGTTGCAGCGCGCCGAAATAACTAAAACTTCTTTTGCATTGTACTCACAGTTCGCTTTATCAGCTTCCTTTATTTCTGAAGCGTGGATTGGTGGAAGAAGCTTTCCAGGACCTTGATTTTCAAGAAACCGCGCCTCGACACCAACGAAAGAGGGGGGCTCTATTGTGGCATGTGCACATTCGCTTGCGGACGGCTCTCTTTCTACTACCCAGTCAGCACCAGGGCTGCGATGAGGGCGCTGGTGGCGGTGTTTGTGTTTTTCGCAGCGCCGCCTGGGCAGTCTGACGTCTGTAGCCAGGTAACATTACACAGTGAGCCACACTCCAGCGCAGGAATCACAACGGAAGAGAACGATCGTGTTTCATCACGCGCGCTCAAAGTCATTATTTGCGCTTACGTAACCTTTTCCCCCATGCCATTTATAACTGGGTAGCTTACACAGCGTTCATCGGGACGAAAGAGAGAAAGCGCTTAAAGCTTCCTACAAACCCCTGTAACGCCGCTCGTTCTTGATGGATTCGAGAAAGTTTTGCAGCAATCAATTCGTGAGGCAACAGACTCCGATACTGAGGTCGTTCGATGATTACATGTAAATGTGGTTCATGACACCTTTAAGCACATGACTCTATAGAAAAGCAGCGAGCTGTGCATCGCCACACCTGTGCAGTCGCAATGTCGCTGTGTCGTTCGATGATCTTCTTGCATTGGGCCGAGATATACCCTTGTGGCGATGGCGACCTGCGACGGTCGTAATGAAGACAGTGCTCCGGAGTCGGGGGATCAGCGAAGCCTCGCTCGACGTCCAGGTCGTGCAGTCTCTGCTCCTCCTCCACATCTCGACCCAAGCGAGGACTGCTCGGCGGGTGGGGAGAGTCCAGGGACAGCACAGACTTCTCGGACTACGTGTACCATACCACACAGTATATTACTTACTTTAAGGCGAAAGTGCTATACATCAAACGAGTCAAGAGTGCGAGATGCGGCGAGGCCTGACGATACCTCACGATACCTGCTGAGACCGCGCTGTCAACGTGAATGGTACCAGATCATGTGACCACAGATGACGTCATGATGGCTAGGGTTAAGGCTTGGGCAAGTTGGTTCATTGTGCAAAGGAGGGAAGACAGCGCTGAATTTTGGACAAACACAAAAGAAGACAGACGACGGCGGCGACAGCGCCTGTCGTCGGCTGTCTTCCTGTGTGTTCATCCAAAATTCAGCGCTGCTTTCCCTTCTTTGGCCATGTTGGCGTCATCCGTGATCTGTGACGTGATATGACGACTGTTGTGACTTCCTTTTCTTCGTCATTCGTCTACAGATGACCAAACATCATCATTATGGATGCTCCTCACGAGCTGACGCGTGCTCACGTGGCAGCGCTGGCTCGCCCTCTTTTTTTCCTTTTTTTCTAGTTCCATTAAAGCGGTTCATCTTGCAAGACGTGTTTTTGGCTCGATGTTAACCGCGCCGCAGTTGGAAGGCTTAGAGGTCCAACACATGGTGCCGAAAACCCGGGACCTTTAGACACCGCTGACATCATCGACGCACGGAGCCGCGACAGCTAAGAAGACGCGGCGCCTGCGACCTCAGCGAGATTCCCCGACTGCGTGCGACAGAATGGAACGACAGCTTAGACGACGCAACAGCCTGCTGTCTCAACTCGATGTCCTGTTGGCCGAGGCGGAAGGCAACTTGCGAGAGAATCGAGAGGTCACGAAAGCTACTGTAAGTGTACTCCTCGATCGAATCAGCTCCTTTTACGGACAGATAGAGAAAGTTGATGAGGCGATTTTTGAAGAGACGCCAGACGACCTGTTAGACAGCGAGAGGTTAGACGCTGGAAAATACCGTGACAAGGTTGTTACCCTGACAGCGAACCTACGCGTCAAACTGAATGAATGTCTGTCGCCTCCAACCCCACGCCCTACTAACGTTCACCCGTTACCTTCCGGCAAGAGCAAGCTTCCGCAGCTAGAACTCCTAAAATTTGACGGGAACCGCAGACAGTGGCCGCGATTTTGGACCCAGTTCACATCAGCAGTTCACGACAACAGCGAGCTGAGCACAGCTGACAAGTTCAACTACTTGAGCAGTCTGGTGACCGGAGCAGCCGCCTCAGCTATATCGGGATTGCAAGCTACCGAAGAGTGCTATGCAGACGCCATTGAAATTTTAAAGAAGCGTTTTGGAGATGAACAGATCATCGTTCAAGATCATCTACAAGGTTTGCTGGACCTCAAACCGGTGTCATCATCAGCAGACGTCCATCAGCTGAGGAAACTGTACGACAAAGTACAGGTTCATATTCGAAGCCTCAAGGCGCTTGGCACGAACTCGACAACTTATTGCACCATGCTGCGAGAAATCCTGCTAAGAGTTCTCCCGACTGACATGGTACTGGGGTTTCATGAGGCGCGCAAGGCATCATCATCAGCTGCAGCTTCTTCGAATACAGAAGATAACGAGCTTCAAATGCTTTTGGAATTCTTCGACCTTCAACTGACTTGTCGGGAAGCTGTGGCCGAACAAGAGATACACAGAAGTCGTCGCACACCAGAGAAAGGAGGATTAAAGCCCAGCCATCCACGAGACGTTTCCACGACAGCTGCTCTACAAAGCTCAGCTAGTAGTCCGCAGAAGTGCCTGTTTTGCCGTTCCGAAAAGCATTCTGCTGAAGTTTGTGATAAAAAGGAGATCAGCCTCTCGCTCAAAAAGGAGATGCTTACCAAAGCCGGAAGATGCTTCCGTTGTCTAAAGCAGGGCCATTTGGCGAAAGATGGCAGAAGCCGGCTGAAATGTGGAAAGTGTGCGAGAAGGCACGCAACATCCGTTTGCGCATCGGAAGAGATCAGAAGCGACAAGGAGAAGGTGCTATCTGCATCGGTAAATCTAATCTCCAAGCAGCCAAGCTCAGTCGTAATGCTGCAGACTCTGACGGCCACCATATCAGGAACCAAAGCATTTGGTCGCTACCGAGTCCTTTTCGATGGCGGAAGTCAGCGGAGCTTCATTACGGCGAAAGCTTCCCAAAGACTTGGCTGCGAAGTAATAGAAGAGGAGACGTTGACCGTAGGCGTGTTCGGTGGTGAAAACGCGCGGAAAACCATGCAGAGGGTGCGAGTATCGATTCTCCCTGCGAAAGAGGAAATTCCGATTTCAATCGATGCGCTGGTGGTGGACACAATATGCAGTGAATGCATTCCGGTACCAGAAGAAAACGTTTTGAGAGAAATGAACAAGATGCAATTGGATACGCAAGCTCTCTCTCTGCAAGGAGTTGAAGACAGATTGCGGTCCTCATTGGTTCAGACTATTATTGGGATCTAGTAACTGGTACCGTGAAGCCTGTGCACGAAAAGCTGAAAGCTGTCGAGACAAGACTGGGATGGACTGTTCAAGGGCCGTTGTCTGCTACAACCAACGTAATACAGAGTGCCAGTGTCGTAGTCCTTCGAACCACGGTGACAGAGCAAGACATCTCGGAACTTCTGACTCGGTTTTGGGATCTTGAAAGTATCGGGATCAAGGCCGAACACGAAGAAACGAAGGTCGCCGATTCAGTGCTGGAAAAATTCGAGAACAACATCAAGAAGAAAGACAATCGGTACGAAGTCGCGCTACCGTGGAAGGAAAGGGTTGACCTGGCAGAGAACTATGCAGTTGCAACCAAACGTCTGCATAGTTTGATGAAGAAACTTAACAAGGACAGCGAGCTCTTGAAAAGATACGATGAGACTATTAGACTGTACCTCGATGAGGGATCTGCTGAAAGAGTACCTGAAACAGAAGAGCATCCACTTGGACCCCTGTATTATATGCCACATCGAGCTGTAATACGAGAGGACCGATCTACGACGAAGGTACGCATCGTATTCGACGCATCCTCTCACGAATCTGGTTCAAAGTCCTTGAATGATAACCTGGAAGCTGGCCCAAATCTAAATCCTGACGTAGTGACCCTACTGCTTCGTTTCCGACGCTACAAGGTAGCGATGAATGCCGATGTCGAGAAGGCGTTCCTACAGATTGGCCTGAGAGAACCAGACAGAGATGCGCTCCGCTTTTTGTGGTTCAAAATTTCCCCACAAGTGAACAGCCCAATGCCGGAAATAGAAGTTGGGAGAATGACTAGAGTGCCCTTCGGAGCTACTTCAAGTCCTTTCTTACTGACTGCTACTTTGAAACACCACTTCAGGTCCGTAGAAACCCTCTATCCTGTGACAGCTCGACGATTGCAAAGCTCCATATATATGGACGATCTTCTGATTGGAGCCGACACAGCTGAAGAAGCTATCCAGATGCACAAAGAAATAATTGAGATCTTCAGGCAAGCTTCCATGAACATTCGCAAGTGGGCCAGCAACGATCCTCTAGTATCTGCCGCCTTCGAACAAGGAATCACTTCACAAGAAAAATCTCTTTGCTCACCTTCTGGACCTCTGAAAGTACTGGGACTTCATTGGAACAAGAAGACGGATACCTTTTAGTTCAAGCCCCAGGATATCCTCCAGTTCATACAGGAACATCGGATTACAAAACGCTTTGTGCTTCAGGCTGTTGCAAGGATCTACGACCCTTTGGGGTTTCTTTCACCTTTCTTAGTACGGGCGAAAATCTTCTTACAAGATCTATGGAAGGAAAACCTTGACTGGGATGAGACATTGCCACCCAAATTGTCTGCTTTCTGGCTGAAATGGAGCAAGGAGGTAACCATGCTTAGTGACCTCAGTATTCCAAGGTTCCTAGCAGCCGGCGGAGAAGGCCCGTACCAAACGGCAGCACTCCACATCTTCTCTGATGCAAGCGAGTCGGCATACGGGGCTGCAGCCTACCTTCGTACGGTCGACTACAGTGGCACCGTCCGGACTATGCTACTGATGGCAAAGACCAGAGTTGCGCCGTTAAAGACGGTCACTCTAGCGAGGCTGGAATTGATGGCAGCATTGCTTGCAGCCCGAATGTACGCCTACATCGTGAAGAATTGCGACCTTGGAATTGGTGAAGCAACATTTTGGTCCGATTCCCAGATTACACTTTGCTGGATTAACAAGGATCCCGTTACCTGGAAGGAGTTTGTGCGGAACCGGACGCAAAAAATCAGAACTTTGACTGAGTATACCAGATGGCGATATTGTCCTGGAAAAGAAAACCCCGCCGATTTGCTCACTCGAGGCTTGTCTGCGCTCAAACTGAGTCAGTCGCAGTTGTGGTGGTTTGGACCTAGATGGCTTGCAATGTCTGGTACGTGCTGGCCCGTGTACGGGGGAAGGAATGACATGGAAAACGGAAAGCTCGAGGCAGCTGAGACAGAACTAAAGGTCAGCACCCATGCTGTTAATACGAGACCATTGCTGCCATCGCTGATTGAAATTGAACGATTCAGCAGCCTCACCAAACTTTTAAGAGTAACGGCATGGGTCTTCCGTTATGCCAAAAGGTTGAAGAAGGAAAATGATAGGTCTGGGGAGCTGTCTGCTGAGGAAATTCAGCAAGCGGAGTGCTATTTGCTTCGAGAGGAACAGAGACCTCACTTTGGTAAAGAAGCAGACTGTGTCGCGAGCAAGAAACCGCTCCCTTTACAAAGTCCACTTGGGCATCTTAGACTGTTCACAGACGAAAACGGGCTTCTTCGGATACAAGGAAAAGCTCCCAGGGCTGACGACTCATTCTCGCCATCCCATCCTCCTACCAAAAGACTCACACCTCAGTATGCTGATAATCAATCATGCTCACGCAAAGGTCTTCCACGGGGGAGTTCGAGACACTCTGACTCAAGTTCGAGAACGATTTTGGATTCTTCAAGCACGACAGTCTGTGAAGAAAACGATAAGACGGTGTGTCATCTGCCAACGCCTACAGAGTAAACCTGTTGAGCAATCCACCTTGTATGCCTCAGGATCGTGCTACTCAAGCCCCTCCGTTCCTCGTGAGTGGAGTTGACTTTGCGGGGCCACTATACATCAAAGGGCATCCCCACGAGCGCTCCTATATCGCTCTTTTTACGTGTGCGGTGACAAGAGCTGTTCACTTGGAACTGGTTGAAGACTTGACCACAGTGAATTTTCTTTGCGCCCTAAGGAGATTCGTATCACGGCGGGGTCTCTGTCACACTATCTACAGCGACAACGCACAAACATTCGTCAAAGCGTCCAAGGACCTACAGAAGCTTTGGCGAACGATAAGACACCCCGACGTACTCGCCTTTTTTTCCTCCTCGAAGATCCAATGGAAATTCATTTGCCCGAGCGCTCCTTGGTGGGGCGGGTTCTACGAGAGACTCGTTCGTTCTGTAAAAACCTGCTTGAAGAAGATGCTTGGGCGACGGCTTGTCAGTCGGACAGAGTTAGTTACTCTACTGACAGAAGTGGAGGCCGTGGTGAATTCTCGACCTTTGACTTACGTGTTCAACGACGTGGATGAACCGTACCCCCTATCTGCAGCAGATTTTCTCGTTGGAAAGAGACTGACAACGCTACCACATTACGAACTGAAAATCAACACCGAGTCTACCAACGATGCACTGAAGAAACTTTGGAGCAAGCGAGAAGATGATCTGCAAGCATTTTGGTCTCGTTGGTATAAAGAGTACCTTAATGAACTCAGGAACTTTACATCCAACCAAGCCAAAAGAAATGACTCTTTGAAGAAAGGCAACGTAGTTCTACTCGGGGATAAACAGCTTCCAAGGCAACTGTGGAGTTTGGCCCGCATAGAAGAACTGATCAGCGGACGCGACAGCATTGTCAGGACCTGCTCTTTATGCTTGCCCGACGGCTCTGTTGTGAAGCGGCCCGTACAGCTACTTTACCCGTTGGAAGCCAACTAACGTCATCTGTCGGCGCGGGAGACTGTTGTGACTTCCTTTTCTTCGTCATTCGTCTACAGATGACCAAACATCATCATTATGGATGCTCCCCACGAGCTGACGCGTGCTCACGTGGCAGCGCTGGCTCGCCCTCCTTTTTTCTTTTTTTTTCTAGTTCCATTAAAGCGTTTCATCTTGCAAGACGTGTTTTTGGCTCGATGTTAACCGCGCCGCAGTTGGAAGGCTTAGAGGTCCAACAACGACTTTATCACATGAGAATGGCAGACTGGGCTTGTTGGTTTAACATATTTGAAGTTTTAAGGCGTGAATAAGACACGTACGGACGATGTGTGTGTTCCTATTCTTCATCCGTGTCTTATTCGCGCCTTAAAACTTCAATTATCACATGACATCTTCTCTTGGTCAAAGTTGAGCCGATCTGGGAAGTATTGCGACGGGTGAGTTTCAGAAAGCTTCAAGATAACGGAGCAATTGAATCAGAGTCTCGTGATAGCATACGCTTCGCCTCTTCTCTCCTTGGCATTTAGTTACAGGGCCTGACAATTTTTATTTATTGCTTATTTATTAAGTTCCTATTTTATTTCAAGAATGCTGCAGGCCAACAGGTCCAAGCAATGCTGGAATAATATACCGGAGTAATATTTCTTCTTTTTATTACACAATGCATAATTTTGTAAAGGAGCCCTAAAGTGATATAATGAGTTCCTTTAAACGGATGAATGATTCTTCGAAACCATGAATATCAGCGTGACGTCACAATTTCTAAAGTTCGTCTCTTATTTATTTCGTATTTTGACCACAATGACCCAGCAAAAGTTTCCAAAACTTGCTGCGTTAAGTCACTGGCCCCCTCCAAGAACAATGTGCTTAATCTTTACCGATTGAGTCCAACCAATGCAGGCTCTAGCAAACGGCACCAAAGTCTATGACGTCACAGTGAGTCAGTGTGGGAAGTTCGCAATGGCGTCACCACGTGCATTTTCTTTTGGCGCGTTTTCTCGCCCAACAAGCCTGCAGCTCAAAGTACGCAGCTGCTGCCGGAACCACGCAGTACCTTCCGTGACCCCCCTATGAATCTCACGCGTCGGCAGAGTAGAGGGCCGGAGCTTTTATCTCCGTTTGAGAGGCGATCGTCGGCTGCCTTCGCACTGTACAGCTAACTCTTCACCATCATCGTCATCAGGCTGGCTACGCCCACTGCCAAAGGACTCACACGTGTTTCTCCAATTCAGCTGGTCATGTGCTCGCAGCCACGTTATCCCCGCAATGTTCTATCTCATCTCATCTGCCTCATTAACCTCATCTGCCTTACCTCACTTTCATCCTACCCCTCGCGCGTTCGCCTTCTCTTGGAATACAGTGTGTTACTCTCAATGACTGCAGCGACGGCGTGGAGGTAGAACATCAGCCTCGCACGCTGGGGGTCCGCGGTTCGCATCCCGGAGCCGTGCAATTCCCCACCGGAGAAAAAAAAAAGTCCGCGCGTTCAAAGAATAAAAAAAAGAGGCCCCTGGAGTGGTGACAACATCCGGTAATGCACTCCTTCACTACGCAAGGATTAGCCACCCTGGTGCAGTACTTGGTCACTACGAGGGTCGTAGCCAGGGCGGGTTCAAACACCCCCCCCCCTCACCGAAATTTCTCAGTTTTGCTTGCTTATATATACACTCACATATACAAACGCATTCACGAATATACATCAAGTATGGTTGAACACCCCCCCACCCCCCGAAAAAAATTTCTGGCACGCCCCTGGTCACTACCTCCCATATGAAGCTTAGAATAACAGAGAGCTGAGCTAGTTGGTAAGTATTCATTATAAAAAGACAGGGCGTGCGAACACGGACACAAGAAAGAAGTCAGGACACCACAATATGAATACATCAAATAATGTAACGAATGAATTTAAGTGTGTGTCACGCGATAATGTAACCAACTGCAATCGTTGACAATAATACTCATAAGTGAAGGCATCCAAATCGTGCTAAACGAACTCGTCGGGAAACCATCAGAACATCTCCCCGACGCGCTTATAGTCGAGTACGTACTAGCCGAAACCTTCTATGGCTCATCAGTCGGGAAATCCAGCGTACGGCGGCGGCGTGACCACAAATCGTACGAAAAGTCTCGTGACGTCGAATACAGATATAATGATGCGAAACGACCAGGAGTACACGTTAAAGGGGTTTCAAAGTAACATAAAATGAATCGTGAGTGAATAAACGTACATTGCAACGAATCAAGTGAATCAAGCGAATCAAGTGTAAATCAAGCGTGAATACAGCGACTTAGGTGTGAATCAGAAATCAACCAAGTGACTTAAGTGTATTGATGTCAACGTGGATCAAGAGTGATCAACTTACATTACAGTGAATCAAGAGTGATCAATTCAAGTGAACAAAGTGTGCCTCCTACTAATCGTTACTTAAAGGAAACTGCGGACTTTTTCGTAGAATGGCAGCTCGACAGAAGCGTCCCCTCGAAGGAAGAGAGTGAGAACCGGGCGATATGCCACCTCGCTCAACCTCCCCAGGAGCATCCAATTCTGTAAAAACTTAGCCGCGTGTCGTGCTGTCTCCGTCCATTTTCGACATGTCGGACTGGCGTCGCTAACGTGTAAACGAACACTGCACCATGTGCACCGTGGACTGAGGCACAAACGTACACGTGATTGAAGCGCAGTAATGTAACCGTCAGCTGCTGATGCATGTTTCCAGAAAAGAAATGAGCTCCTCCACTTACGTCCGATTCCGTGAGATGCATGCCTCTTCCTTCTTTTCTTCTTCGCACAGGTGGTGCTTGTATGAGACCAATGTTGCAAACGTGATCTCATTTTATCGTTAGGAGTCGTGCGTGGCAGTTATGTGTTAACGATATGGGACCACCGTACATGCAGCTCCCTCTGAGTCGTTATCCCGCCGTGGCAGCTCAGCGGGTAAGGTGGCGTGAATTTGATTCTCGGCCACGGCAGCCGCAGTTTTGATGGGGGCGGAATGCGTTGCATTTTACCCCCATAGTGCCCTTAGAATTATATTCACGCGAAAGAACCCGACGCTGTCCAAATCAATTCGTAGTCACCCACCACGACGTGCCTCGATAATCATTCCCCAATGCTCTCGCATAGCGCACACATGAATGAATGAATGAATGAATGAATGAATGAATGAATGAATGAATGAATGAATGAATGAATGAATGAATGAATGAACTAAATTAATTAATGAAAGTTCATTTCACCAATTGAATATGTTCTAGTTAATTTCTAACTTCAGCACTGTGAAGGAAACGGAAATTTGTGTTCCTCCAACTGGTTATATGGCGTATGTTAGGCTTGATAATTAGCGCGCACAGCGAGTGTCAGAGCCGCGTACGTGGCGTGCGTTACGGACACTACGTACGCAGTAGTAAAATTCGCTAACACGTCAGCGTGTAACAAGGGGGACTTTACAATGCGCTGCAACTTCTATAGACGCTTTGACGTGGCATACCAAATTTGTCGGTGAATAGCGCGCGTAATGTTTGGAATTGCCGTGAGCCTATGGAAGAGCGTTCAATAACGCTTGCATTCACGCTCTCCACGGTCATGCGTTTTCTTTTCTTTTTTCTTTTTGCATACGTGGCTTGCCTAGTTGACAACATTTAATCCCATCTATTATCTTTGTTCACATGGAGGAAGCAAGAACTGAGGAAGGCCTGCGAGCTACGCTGAGGGAAAAGTGCACAGGAAATGATGCCTCAGCGGCCAAGAAGCACACTATTCAGCAACTAGCTGGAGCCACAAACCTTCGTAAAGCGCACCTGAGGCTTATGGATACCCCTGCTGCTGCGTCACTGCCACCTTGCCCTCTTTGAAATTATTTAGAGCGCAAAACTCTCTTTTAGAGCGCAAAACCGCCTAACTCCACTAATTAAAAAGTTAACTAATTTAGCTTTCTTGATTACTGTCCTAAGTAATATCTTTAGCCATCTTAAGATGCCTGCGGCTACAGAAGTAGTGATTGTGAAGGCATCGAACAAATACCGCATCTCCCTGATTTCGTGGATATTCTGACACATTTTTAAAACACCCTGACACCCTGTATGCTGAAAAAAAAATATGTGGGCAGCTTTCAATAGTTGTGCAAGGCTGGACTAACAGCAAAGCTTGTTGCCGACCTAGCTCAATAGAAAGGTCTTAATTAGCATGACCTTAATCAGCAAGGTCTAAAGTAGTATGGTCTTAATTCGTATATATTAATTAGCAATGGCTTAATTAGTTAGTCTGAGTGCTAAGGTCTCCATTATTATGATATTCGCTTGATCTTAGCATGGCTTGGCTTAATTAGCTTGATCGCAGCATGGCTTGCCTTGACTCATGACAACTGACCAAGAACATGAAGACAAAGAGAGCACGCGGCAGCCACCGATGACGATAAATTCTTGTCGACTCTGCACGGCATAACGAAAAGCTTAACAGCTCCAGTGTAAAACATGATTCACACCTTTTTTCAGTCTGTAGCAGTACCAATCACAACAATTTGGCAACTTAATGTGTCATAATGATGTGGTGCATTAACCTTGAGGTGCACGGAAACAAGTGCTATTATATGTGGTAGGTGAATGTAGTAGGTGAGCAAATAAAATCAGCTTAGTGCTCCTTTATTGCTTTCGCCAAGGAAATACGGTCGGAGCTACCTCTCACACGCTCTCCGCGCACTAACTTCTTGATGGTAGTGTTAGGCATCACCAGATGATAGCTCAGACGATGCAGCTGTTGGTAGGCAAGACATTCCTTAGTGTACTAAATCAGCGGATGCCTGCTTGATGGGCTTGATGGTGGCTTGCTTCATTCAGGTAGAATTGACGTCCCATCCCCTCAGCATCAGGTGGACGACTGCTTTCTTGTTTTGGTGCACACTCTCAAGAATGCTCCTCAGGGCTTGTATTTGTACCTTGGTTCCTTAATTTCTGAACCAAAAGAGTTGCACAAAAAAGGCAGCCGAATGCATCAAGAAAAGAACAACTACTCTTATCTAAATGGCTGCAGGTAGGCTGCATTTTAAATTTTTAATTCCAGCAGCATTTAAAAAAAAGACACGTGCTATAAACAATGATATAAAAGCCATCTTCCCACACCAAGAATCAAAGAGCTGTAGTTCAGGTATTGCAAGTCATGCATGACATCAATAAAACCACTTTTCATATTCTCCATTGAGCCTCATTTAAAGTTATACTAAACAGAAGCTCAGATCAAACCACAAAAAAAAGTTTACTCCTTCTGATGAGAAACATACTCATACCCAAGTCGTTTGTAGCATTGGCAGTTACAAATCTTGACCTCTTGAAGGGGTACATGTTAGCGCAAACTACAGGGATGCAACAGCCTAAATAGGATTTGTAGCAATTTTTGGAGCAGCAAAGTATTGCTTTTGGAGCACAAAAATCCAAATTTGGAGCAGATTGAGAAAAAAAAACCTGAATTTATGCTAAAAGCACGAAATCCAAGATTTGAAGGAGTATAACAAAGAAGGCTTATATTTAGAAAGGAAAACAAAAATACGCACCAACCATTCAACATCAGTTAACTCGTGCACAGTGCACGTGAACACTCCTATTTCAATGCGCACCTGGCAACTTCGAAATTCGGGAGATTCGTAAATCAGGAGCACGTGGGTGTGGTGAAAAAGGAAAATTGGCGTATGTTTTTGTCTGTTGTTTCTGAAGGCCACAGAAACGCCATACACAGCAGCTCCAAATAATTGTCAATAATTTTTTAGACGTCAGCGATCATACTAGTACTCGTAATTACACGGCGCGTGCACGAATGAGTAATTAGGGACAAAATACGCTGTGTTCCTGACAGCTAGTACTAATAGCCCCTTCTAAATCTTAATACGCTGTTCTGCAGGACACTAGTGTACTGCGGCAAAAGTGGCTTAAAAAGCGTTCTGCATGCAATAAAACAAGCACCAGGAAATTTGAGAGCCACTGTCCTTTTTTATTGCGATAGCAATTATATGGACACTCTCAACGTGTTTTGCCGTCATGTCCCGTATAAAGTCCACATGGATAACATCCCCTGCGCATAGCATGTTCTACCGCGGGTAAAAGCGCGCGAGTACAGGCGACGAATGCGGCTGAATTAGATCTCAAAGGAGCCGGTTCATCTCCCTCGTTCGGAGGGCGCATGCGATAATACCACTCAAATCGGGAGGCCTGCCATCGGAGCAGAGAGGAAACGCCCCGCCCGTCTTGAATGAGCATGAAAAGACGCCAGGGGTGGGGGTCGCTCGAGCAGCAACTTTGAACTTTGATTCTCAGGGCGTGGTCGCGATCGCTGGAGCGCGCGCTATCTCGGCAGTCATCAGCGGGCGGCTCGTATACCCTTCTACGTGCTGCGCTCTCAATGCGAAGACACTATGCAGAAAGAGCATCTTTCCCTGGAGCGGCCGTAGTTTCTTACACCAACGTTTTGTAGAGTTACGCGAGATCGGATACAAAAGAGTTTGCTGCCAGACTCACTTCGTATACCATTACAATTTTGTTGCTCTCGCATTCATTACATCGTCCTTGCGGTGAAACTGACTTTCTTCTTTTCTTTCACGGGGAGGTTAGGGTCTGCGCGGCTGTATTGGATGATGATGCCCACACTGCAGATCACCAACGCGGCCTCCATTTTCCGCTAAAATTTGCGCAACTGAGAAAATTTTGAAGCTGGTCGGGCATTTTGGCACAGCATGGCGCAATTTCAACAAATTTCACGGTTTTGGCTCAGCTTGGCGCAAAAATAACGAATTGTATCAAATTGGCGCAATTGGCGCAGCTGTTGCATCCCTGAAACTAGGAAAGACGGATGGGAAAGAACTAAGAGGAAGCAGAAAGGTAATAATAATAATATCTGGGGTTTAACGTCTCAAAACCACGATATGATTATGAGGGACGCCGTAGTGGAGGGCTCCAGAGATTTCGACCACCTGGGGTTCTTTAACGTGCACCTAAAGCGCGGGCCTCAAACATTTTTGCCTCCATCAAAAATGCAGCCGCCGCAGCGGGGATTCGATCCCACAACCTTTGAAGCAGAAAGGTCGGGTACTAAACCTCAACTGTTCATTAGAAAGGTGATTCCAACAGCATGCAACAATCTGCATGCGCATGCGTGTGTCAGTGTCAGGAAAAAGGCAGTCACACTGACTTATCAGAGCTGCATCTCATTTTGGAAAAGATAAACACACGTATCACTGATACAACTCGTGCCTCTCCTAATGTGAAACATCTCCAATAACTCTTGCACTAATGTGCCGTTACTCCTGCCTATTATCTTGACCTCGTGAAGCAGAGGCTCACAACTGCAAGCTACACAATGCGCAGGTAAGTGCGCATTTCCTTTATTCTTTATAGATAATTCGTGCTCCCGTGCTCGGTCGTTGACACATCGCCCAGTTTGGCCCACGTACATCTTCCCACACGACAGCAGTATTTCGTATACTACGCCCGTCTAGCATTTCACGTAAGGTCTGGTGTGCCTATTCTGGCATCCGAACTTTTTGTCGATGAGGCTGATTCGCGGACACAGTCCAGCCAACTTGCATGGCGCCGAGAAGACTCAGGCACACCGTATCTGTTGGCGACCTTCTCGAGGTTGTGGGAAAGTTGGTGGTCGTATGGGCCCACAGCGGGCTTGCCTCCTTTTTGTACAGGGCTTGACGTTTTACTTTTTATGCCCTTCCCCTTCTGAAGGAGGGTTTTCAAGACAGCTATAGTACGACCGAGCTCGGGAAGCCGGCTGAATATAGCCTTGCCAATTGGTTTTCCAAACTAACTTGCATGGCGTGAGAACACGACTTCATTAGGGCAGACTCGAGGAAATGGGTAGCAATTTCTCTCTTTACTAGTTTAGAGTGTGCAGAACCGTATGGGAGCATGCCTTTCTGTGCATGTGGGCTCTAACGCCAACAAACGCATTTTTTGTCAAAGGTTAGATCTAAAAACTGAAGAGTGCTATGGGAAGGAGATTCATGTGTAAAGAGATCCCTTCCCATGCAGCTGAAAAGCGGCTAAAACTTCATTAATGCACTCATCAAATGCAAAAGCATGGTTAGTCTTTCCCACAACCAAATTTTCTACAACCTCAAGAAGGTCGCCAACATATACGTTGTACCTGTAGTCTTCTCGGCACCACGCGAGTTGGCTGGACCGTGTCCGCGAATTAGCCTCTTTGACAAAACGCTCGGATGCCAGAAGAAGCACACCAGACCTTGCGTGAAATGCGCGACGGGCATAGTATATGAAATACCACTATCGTGTGGGAAGACGTGTGCGTGGGCCAAACTGGGCGATATGCGTCAACGACCGAGCACGGGAGACTGAATTATCAATAAAGAATAAAGGAAATGCGCACTTGCCTGCGCATTGTGTAGCCTGGAAATGTGAGCCTCTGCTTCGCAACGTCAAGATAATCGGCAGGCGTAGTGACACATTAGCGCGAGAGTTAGTGGAGGCGTTTCACATTAAGAAGAGAGGCACGAGTTGTATCAGTGATACATCTGTTTGTATTTTCCAAAATGAGATGCAGCTCTTTGATAGGTCAGTGTGATTGCCTTTTTCCCAATATACTAGATGCATGCATGCGCAGATTGTTGTATGCTGTTGGCTTCACCTTGCGAATAAACAGTTGAAGTTTAGTGCCCGCCCTTTCTGCTTCCTCCTACTTCTTTCTCGTCTGTCTTTCCTAGTTTGCACTAATATGTACCCCTTTAATGTCAACGAATTCGCCCAGCAACAAGTCTTACTTGACCTCTTGATATACCTTTATACAAGCCATCGCCTCCTCTATTCTTCAATTGCTAGTCAAATGCACCCTATCCAGCCGTTCACCACCCTCTCCTCTTGTCATTTCCTACTCTCCCCGTTGGCTAGCCTTTGTGCCTGCTTTGCGTCCACGGGGGAGGGCACCCTTTAGGTGGCGCCTCATGACGGAAATCAAATGAGGTAATTTTGTGTTCAGTTGTGTTCATATCCGTGGGGCAGCGTCTTGCATCCCTCATGATCACTATGTTGGGTGTCACGCTGGCTCTCTAAGAGACGGGGTGTTTTCAGACGACACATCTCCGTTCGTGGCGCTGCGCAGGCTACCAACGGGGACGCTTCACTGTGAGGCGGCTGCATGCGCTGACTTTAAAGGGACTGTCTACCGCTCGGAAAAATTCATTCCGATTGTGGTGAAAATGAGAAGATTGTTCGTCACATCGGCGGCAACGAGCGTGCTTTTGCCCCATAAAAAAAAAGGAATTATATTTTTAATTTGATGTTGAAAATCGTGAAAGAATGACCGCTAGCGTCACCCAACAACGATGTGTTAATTCTACTGGTAGCACAAGAAATCCTCGCAGGTAGACTTATTCTGCTTAAAAACAAATACGTATAACTTGAAATTGTATTTTACACACTTGAGGCAACTTTCGGTTGCGTCAGAGAGTAATTTTTTGCTTTTTGTTTTCTCACGCATCCAAAAAGGCGCCCGGTGGCGCTGCTTGCGGCGCCGTCTTCGATTTCATCTGCTTCAACTCATGCGCTATGCCATGCGGCTCTCCGCGCTGGTCGTACTGTGTCGTTGTATTGTTGTTAGAATGTCTTACATGCGGTGCGCTGTGAAGGCGTGCATTTATTGTCTCTTTTTGATCAATCGACTTGGCTTGGATTGCGGCAGCAGTGCTAAAATGAACGCACAGACTGCGATTACAGCAAAACAAGGGTTCTGTAGTCCTATAATAGAGCTTCATTTAACCGCTAGCACGCTGAAAACGATTGTTACATTAATTACAATAGTATCCAGCAAATATAAAGTAATCCTACAGAAATCACATGTGCTTTCGGTTTTAATTTTTACCAGCACCGCAATCGTCATCGCGTCCACCAACCAGTGTTGTGGGCATGTTTCACGCCAATGGAATAAAACCGAACGCAGATCGAAAAATTCTGTTTTAAAAATATTGACTCCCTTTCCATAGAAACCGCTGCAAGGTTGGACACTTCAGACAGTACGCTTTCTATTGCGGTACAAAACAGAAAAGCGACGAAGGACGGTACCCGTGAAACGGTGGAGGCATTGCTTCGAGCCACAGAGGAAGGAGTACGAAGGAGCAAATCTGACTGGGGGAGGACAGCGCATCTACCGCATCTCCACGAGAACACGCTCAGACGCACGTGTGGCGCAAGCAGTCATATGCTTTAGGTGGCGTCGCACCACAACCGCTCCCTCAACAAAGGCGAACCAACTGTTCCCTTCGAGGAGCGAGCGTTTGCACTGGCATTAAAAAAAATAGAGGAGGCGTTGCACAAGCACATGGAACTGATTTTGTACAGAGACAATTTTTGGCAAAAACGTAAACAGTGAGCATCTCAAAGCTGACTGCAGAATCCAACATCAAAGAATAATACGAACATCTTTCAAGTGCTAGAGTGAGAGTTGTTTTAAGACAACAAAACTAGGTAATATCCATTCCTTACACTATAGCGGTTAATGTTTGGTTTTTGAAGCTATCCAGAATTTGTATAAATTGCCTACAGCATGCAGATAGCACAATTCTAGTTCTTCGGCTTAGATGGGCCTTACCTGTAGCAGTTGGAGGACATAATTAACTGGTATTAGGAAATTTCTTTAGTTAGATATTCAAATTATTACTTTTTCCCACACACTGCAAGTCACAAGTTGTATCCGGGGTGTTCGTAAGGCATATCCACTTGAATGAGCTGTTAGTATAACACCACTATTGAGATACTGTAATTAGAAAGTGTGCAACAAAATGCATTTGCATTACATTTAAAGGATACTAAGCAAAATGCCTGTGTAATTCTACTCTGTGCATATCTCGAAACTGTTGTCATCCTCAGAGCTTGGTCCAAGTACACTCACACCTCACTATAACAATGTCACATCTGCCATGAAAATAACTTCGTTATATCAGCAAATTCGTTATAAACGTTTATTTGTAACAATGTATCTATGACACTACTATTCTTCAACTACTTCGTTATAACCGATAATTCGTTATATCCGCGTTCGTTATATCGAGGTTTAAGTGTATAGGTGCCTTGCGATCTCACAGACTGAAATGTGTAAACTGTTATAAAATAATTGATTCGTGGTGTTTCGTCAATTCGTTAGACATGCATATCAACTTACTAGTGCACATAAGGTCTGCCTATGAGCATTCTGTGTCTGGAATTTATGAGGACTGGAATTTGACTATCTCATAACTATGCCATCTCTCAAAGATATTCTTTTTAATCTGTGCAGTAAAAAAGAAAAAAAACAGAGACATTCTTGTAAACAAGGCAGCCCTGCGTACTGACCTTTGGTTTTGTCTGCGTAATCATACTATGTGTCATTGTTGTGGGAGTTTGGGTGCCTTCCGTGGCCTTCACAATACGGCGATGTCCAGCCTTGAGTGGACGGCTCACACTAGGCACTCTGTAGGTGTTGGGCTTGCACTGTGTAGCCTGAAAAGAGAAAAGTACATCTTGACAACACTCGCTAAGGGGATGTGAGGAGCCATGACAGGACTGGTACAGTGCTTTATAGGGGACCTGCATTTAACATAGTGAGAAGTTAATGTAGTGAGAAAACATTGCCGACCTGCAGTCAAGGCTCCTGCAGATAGCAAGCCAAATGCTATTGTACTTGCAAGCCAATATTGTTACATATTGCTGCCCCCCTCCCCTTTCCAACCCCAGTCCCTATTGCATGGATTCTGTCATCTTCCTCAAATGCTTGAGCTTGCTTCAAAGTACAGTACAGGTTTTCACAGTTTCTGGTTTCTCAGCTCTTGAAGAATGCTCCAAGAAAGTTTTAACCAAACGTGACTGGCGGTAAAGCAAAATTTTTATGTGTATTGGCGTGCGGTCCGCCCCTTGGACAAAACATATGTGCCACATGAGACTAGAAAATAGGTGCATTGAATCAGACTCGCAGTACAGCAAACACAAGAGACACAAGCAAAAACTAGGGTTTGACAGAACTGCTGTCTTTCCAATAAACCTACAATTCAGAGACAGCAATCATGTCAGAATTGTCATCAACCTAAAAGGAGCCAGTAGCATGCACGTCTTATTCTAAAACATCATGAATTTGCTTAGAAGCTCTGCACAATCAAAATTAATGAATACCTTTTTTCATAAAATTTTCTCTTTTGCATGTGCAAGTGAGCCAGTTGGTTCGTATCCAAAAACAACGCAAAGTAAACATGGACAAAATGCAAACAGGACAAGCGCTGTTGTATATATGGTGACTCTTGTATATAATGCTGTCGAGTGCCCAACTTGGCCACCAAAGGCATTTTGCAATGATCCTTTACTCTTCACAGTTTAATTAGATGTCTTACCGGCAAAAAAAAATTTGGTTGAACTGCTGTGCTTGTTAGTCATCTGCTTTAATCAAAGTGTGTCACTGCAATGTACTGAAACAAGCAAAATATAGACAAAAAAGGCTAAGCATCCTTCCTTGTTTCTGCCTGCTTTAGTATTTCGTGCCAAGTGAGCCTGCTTGGATGTTTCAAATGACAAAAGGACGACTGAATCATTTGTCACACTTCATCAGATATCATGATAATTGAACAGTAAGTTAAGTGGGCTTGTGCCACGCAGTGTGTGTATGGTTTGCTTTCTGTATGTGGCACACCTGCCACTGCATGCCACCTTGAGCCCTGCACATGGACCGTTCTCACGTGTACTGCACATATTTGTGTTGTGCTCTTTAACTTGCAACTGCTTCCTCGTTACACCGCTCTTACAGTTTATGTGAGACTTCCAGTTGCTTGTAGTGGAACATTACACGGGACAAAGCAATTCTGCCAAAAACACCAGTACTGCCCAGTTTCCACTTACCGCCACAGTCTTCCTGTACAAGAGCAGCAAAATTTCATTAAGATTGTAACGGCAGATAAGTGCACTTCATGCCGAGGTTAAACATATTTGGAGACCAAGTTATGAAATAATAATAATAATATCTGGGGTTTTACATGCCGAAGCCACGATATGATTATGAGGGGAGGGCTCCAGAAATTTCAACCATCTGGTGTTCTTTAACAGACGCCAACATCGCACCGTACAAGGCCTCTAGCATTTTGCCTCCATTAAAGTGCGACTGCTGCGGCCATTATCGCAGCTGTAACCTTTGGGTCAGCTGCCGAGCATAGTAACCACTGTATCACCATGGCAGACCAAGGTACGAAATGCAAATGGCCTGTTACATTTAAACTTATCTTTAGCATAGGAGCCAGTAGTACTATGTATTTGTACTACATAACAGCTGTCAAGAGACCGTCACCAACCTGGAGATTCGTGAGACTTGGACGTTCAGCAGCAAATACTGGCTTCACTGGCACCAGAAACGTAACACTGGTTTCTGGTGTGCCACAATGAAGCACCTCAGTCTGGCATGGGGTGGTGAGTCTGGGCACATTTGCAAGTTCAGGGTCACCTGACAAAGACAACAGCGCCGACTGTAACAACTGCATAGCAGCACTGGGAGTGACGAACACAACTGCAGGTGCACTTGAGGGCTGCTGGGGCTCACTTGAGCTCAATTCATGTGGGAAATTAAATGCCGCAGGTTGGGACGACTGTGTATTGTAGTCAAAGGGAGTGGTCAGTAGAGTGGTGGGCACACTTGAAAGTTGAATACCATGTGACCTTGTGCCAACCAGTGGACATAGCGGTTCGATTTCGTTTGCGGTGTCTGTCACATTACTGCTGGGGGAATCGAATGCAACCACTGGTCCACCTGGAATGTTGGCATCACAAGAGCTTGCATGTGTCGACAAAGAGAGCACTTCACATGGAGAGGATGCCGTCTCGGGATTGCAAGGTGCAACAAACAACAGCGGAGACTCATTGGGCAAGCTTGGATCACCAACAGAACACAATGGTTTCAACTGGGATGACATGGCCAGACTCTGAAGCTTGCTGGAGTTCGGTGAACTAGGAGTGCTTTTTTCCCTCACAGGCAAAGCTGTCGAAGCTAATTGGCTTATAGACGTGCCACCAGATTTCGGTCTTGGCAGCGGCATCTTGGGACTGGTACACTTTGCTTCAGTGATCGTACACGATGGTACCAACTGGCATGACTGAGAGGTCATCACATACGGGAGGGTTTTTATATTTGTTGCACTGGAAATGTGTTCATTTCTTGCAGGCAAAGCTGCCGAACCTGACCGATTCACTGGCATGGCACCAAATTCCAGTCTTGAAGGCGGCATCTTCGTACTGGTAGGGACGGGAGCCAGCAAGCTTTTCCAGCGTAAAATCTGCAGAAAAAATAATGCAGCAATAACAGTAATCCAGCAAACTCTGCAAAATGACATAGAGAACAGCTTAGAGTGTTGCAAGTATCTATATAAAACATTTGACATACATAGAATGGCACGTACGATACTGTACATTTTAAGGACACATCAAAACTAAAATACTTCAAACACCATCTAGCGATATTTGTCACTGTCAATGTGTAAACATTTCAGCACATTGGATATACGTGTGTCTGATGTGAGTGAAGGGTTATCATTAGATACTTAAATGCAATCACTGATGAATTGCTTCTAAAGTACTCATCTGAACCTACATTCAATTGAACGACTCCATGACATTCTTTCCGCCTCTGTTCTAATTGGATGCACATTGTTCTGTTTTTTTGTCCTGCTACTCATTGTCATTTTCCTTCACTTTGAGGCAATGTTCTCTAGCTGCCGCACTTTAAGAAGCGTAACAACGATGTGCTGCTCCTGCACGACGCTGCTTTTTATCTTCATCCTCTGCCACCAACCTGGAGTAGCCACCTGCAGCTTCACAAGGCTGTAGACATGTGCTATGCTGATCTCATTTGCTGTTAGAAAGACCATTGAAATCGCTGCTTTTAACAGAAGAAATGCTTTATTGCCCTTCATAGTAGGTTATTAATGATGCAAGGGGAATTGATCAAGGGCTCGTTTTTTTCGTTATGCACAACCTAATGAGATCAACGACAATGAAGCCAAGGAAAGTACAGGGGCATTATTTGTACCCTTCAACTGTAACATGGTAATTTTTATATAAATGTAAAGAAATTAAAGTGGACGAAGAGACACCTTGGCACTGGTAAGGACCAAACCTACAACTTTCGGATAATGCATCCGATGCTCTACCAATTTAGCTACGGTAAACCTGGGAGAGTAAGCCAGTGGTGGTTATAGCCATGATGGCAGGCGTGGAACACTCTTTCTTTGCCAGCTGGCACCACATGATCTATTTAGGAGCGCTCACACTTAAGTGATTTTGTAAAACTTTGGCAGTGAACTAATTATTTCAAGTACAGCCGTGGTCATGTCTGTGTAGAGTGTGCAAGCAGCCGGTTTTTGCTCTGCGGGGCGACACCTTGAGGCAGTTTCGGGCTCTGACGTGGTGTGTCAGGAGCATGCACGGCCTAGTAGTCAGGCTGACTATGTCAAAGCACGAAACTGCCTCACGGTGTCGCCACGCAGAGCAAAAACCGGCTGCTCACGTGCCCTACACAGACATGACCGCGGCTGTACATTTATCATTACTCCTTCAACTGCTGAATGGTAGCTACTTTTCATGCGACGTTGTACCTTTATGTGCCTCTCTCGATCCAGCTGTGTGCTTCCTGATGAGGGATAAGCTTCAAGATGGTCATCGGGGCTTGTTAGAAGTTTCCCCTGCAAAGTTTTCCAGTGTTAAAGTTCCCCATCAGATATTAGGCCCTGGCAACATGTTCTACACCAAGCAAACCACAACTGCAGCTTACGAAATACAGCAGCCTCCCGTCTGAGCTGCGCTTTCCACTCGGTCCTTACCCGTGGCTGCGATGCATCCCAGGTACTGTACGATTCTGTGTTTCTGGTTAAGTGTTGCACCTTAGAGGTTGGCGGCACATGTAGGAATGCAGCCGCTAGTGAAATAATGGCACGCTACTTGAGAGTCTGTGAGGGTATAATATCCGTGCTTCAATGCTTTTTTGGTTTTGATTGTGTCGGCTACCGCTAGGACGTCCCCCGTGTTTGCCGAGCTGATCTCGGCTGAGGCACAGATGAATACTACTGGCCTGCAGGCAGCCAACAGCCGCCAGCGAAAAACCATGTGTGCCACAGATGGATGTGTCCCTACGTGTGTGTCTGGGTCTGTTTTGTACTGTTTTATAAGTTGCCTGAGTCTGGCATCATGACGCGATCTGTTGTACGAGGGATTAATGTTATTGTGGAGAGACAGCAGGTATGGTGTGGATTAGGGTGCCGATATTGACGGAAAGGGGTACAGGTTTCTTTTGCACTGTATTGCGGCCGTGTGGGATACCTTAAGCGACACAGGAATTCCATCCGTGGGTGTTAGACTGAGTCCTTCTAATTGCAGGATGAGCTAAGTGGGCCCTTAGCCGATCCCTGGATGCTGCTGTTGATAGTCCGAGGGCAGCTTCATAGACAGTACAGGAGGAGGGTATCCGCTTGTTCGACCTCAGTCTAACCGCGAGTGACACTGCAAAAATAAACTTCGAATTCTGATCACAGTGATGACTGATTTACTTTGTGTGTCTCCTTCAGTGGCGGTCAACTTGGCTTTCCCTCTACCCGCTTGGCCTGCTCAAGCGATACAGTCGCCCTCTCTGGGGAAATGGGAAAACTCCGCCATATAGGCACATTGCACTTCTAACTCCAGACCGCCGCGAGCGCCTCTGGCGGCAACGGGCGCGTCCTCGTCAAGAGAGCGGCAAGCAGTCACACCTGCTTGCCCTTAGTGACTAAGGCAGCTAAGCGTCGGATGCATCGCTCTGCACAGTTGTCTAAGAAGAACAAAATCTTAATGTCGTGCATCAGAGTGGTTTTCACTTGAAATAACTGTTACGTTGCTGGATGCCATAATATGTCTCAAATAAGGCCTAAACACAGGACAAGAAAACGCTAGGGTGGGAGCTGTTTTCTTTTCTTTGTTCCGTGTTAGCGTTGTTAATCTGCTTTTTGAAAGATGTATAAACTATTCCGCCTTTTGATGCTTGCTCAGTCCATAATATGACACGGCAACTTGGCGGGGCCAAAGATTTACACCTTGACAACGCAGCAATGAGGGTCATCGCGCGAAGCCATGAATAGCTCCAGCTTTTTTTTGAAAGATAATCCTTCGTGAAACTTGTGGTGCACAAAAAAGACACGGACGAAGAAAGTGAAGACTGGACGATGCGCTTACTTCCAACAGAATCGCGCATTGTCCAGTCTTCACTTTCTTCGTCCGTGTCTTTCTTGTGCGCCACAAGTTTCACCATGTATCACCACCAACAAGCCCATTCTTACGTTCTTTCATAATCCTTCGCACTGAAAAAATCCTTAAACAGGGTATGTGTGCTCGAGCCGATTTTTCGGCAAGTGGACTTTTCTTCATGGCTCGACTAATCAGTTCCAGCCTTGAAGAAGACAAGTCCACTTGTCGAAACGTCCGCTTGAGCACACCACCCCCTGTTTAAGGACTTTTTCATTGCAGGCTTCCATCTTCCCCTTCCTGCCGTTTTTTGAAATTCTTCACATTGAACTCTGTGGTTTACAAGAATTGAACATATCTGCAGATTTATCACCATGGCACCATTTTGAGTAAATTTAAAGACTATTGGTAGAATTTGGGGGGGGGGGGGCGTAAATGTGTACATTTGAAGGTTGTTTTGGTGTGATCGACATGCAAGTAAAAAAATGTTGTGGTTCTTTGTACGGCTGTGGTTCGCTCAAGACATAACGTTAACTTGAATTAGTTTGCATCAGTATCATGACTCAAGAGCCGGTTTGTTTTTACCCTCGACTATAATGTACACGTTTCTTTCCTGAATTTCTCAGGACACTTATACTGCTCAAAGACTCGCTTTTTTTCTTGGTTTGTCTTGTTACACCCGAAGCATGAGGCCAACTTGTCTCACATATATAAAAAAACACATAATAAAAAGGAACACACAGCGACTGCGGCCACATATTTTCATTTGCATTTGCCCGTGACGTTGGCTAGGCCGTCACTTTTGGCACCTACTACTTGTCTAATTGCCGAGGATGACTGCATGCGCATTCAAGAATGACCAACATGAACTTAATCAAGCAATGTAGCCATGTGATAGTAAAATCGTCGAATCAGGGAACGGTCTCTCAAACACAGCTGTCCGGCAACTTGGCGCTGCTTTTCTTTTTAAATTGACCTCGCTCCTTACTTCATCATCGTACTTCACAACGAAAATGTTCTTAGACATCAGCTGTCAAAAAAGTGGCGCATTAAAATAATAAAAAAGGGTCAACTTGTAGTCAGCTATGGGCGTTCTTCAGGGAGTTTTTAGCTGCATTTGCTCATTCATCGAGATTCGATTACGATGCCAGCATCCGTGATTTCACCATTTCATATTATGCACATATATATACGAAAACATTGGGAAAGGCAATTGCTGTATGGAAGCTAAGAATAAGTGAGAGGTGTCCAAAAGAACGAACGAAGCCACCCGAGCGGCCGTGTCGTGTCTTTCTTCTAAACTGTTCATCACTGGCGCTTAACATTTTTCACTAGGCTTTACCAACAGGGCCGGCTTTCGTAAGCTGCCGTGCGGCGCTCGACGGGGCGCACCACCTTCGCTTTCCTTGGCATACCGAGGGTAGCCCGCGGGAGCTCTCCCGACAGTGACGAGAAAGTGGCCGCATTGGCGCTGGGGAGGCAGCGCGATGGTGGAGGCTCCTGGCGGGTGCAACGTGAAGCGCACATGAACACACAAACGCGTGGCGCGCGCACACACCTTTAACTGCGCGGCGGACTCCAACCGAGTGTCTGTTTCGTGGTCAGATTCGGAGACGGCGCGCAGCCGCATTTGGCGAAAGCAAGTGGTCTCAGCCAAGTCCGTTTGTCCGCCGCGCCTCTTGCCCTCTCGAGCGTGTAGCAACCGCGCGGCTTTGTCCTCGTCCATTTGTGAGGCAAGATGATGGCGCGTGGAGGCCCGCCGTAACTCCGACCGATTGGCTCTTTCCTTGTCAGTTTTGGAGAGGAGACGACGACTGCCGCGGGCTCGCGTTTGCTCCAAGCAAGTGGCGCGGGCCTCGGCCATGGTTGCCGCGTAGCGAAACCGCCGGCGTTCCTCCAGCTGTCCGGCGGTACAGATCTTCCTCGGCCAATACTGCGATTAATGTTAGGCCATCGTGCACTGCTAGCCGAATGCACCATTCGCGCAATGCCGAATCGGCCGAACGCAAGCTGCGCGGAGGTGCGATGTGGCCGCCCGATTAATCACCATCATGGCACCATGGATGGATCATGCGCATCTCTTGATACACAAAATAAGAAGACACGCTGTTGAATGCTTCCATGGTACGCAAGCGCTAGTTTCGCGCGGCAGCACAGTGTAGCCACTCTGCTCACACCCTCACACCGCTAACGTTGGGCGATGTTTTTGTGGCTTTTTCTTGGCTTTTTAGCGCCGCCGGTGTCCGTCGCAGCAGCTATCGCGCACTGCGGCGCACAGCTTTAGCGGCTTTTAGCGCTGTCAGATGCGATGTCTAGCTGCTGTCAAGTTCGCTGAGTGCGTGCGGCGCCCGGGCGTCGACGGTGCCGCGTTTTCATGGCGCTAAGCGCCGTCAAGCGTCACGCGATGTGAGTAGCGCGCCGAGCCTCGAGAGCAGACTGAATTGACTCTGTTTCGGTGTTCTTATGGCGCCTCCTCGCAAGGTACGAACCGCAGCTGAAGAAGCGGATCGTCGAGCTGCCCGCGCGGCTGCAGCCAGGCAACGTCGGGCACAGCAGAGCGCTGTGCAGAGAGAAGCCCAGACCGCAGCTCGCCGTCGACGCCGGGAGGACAGTTGGGTTCGTTTTCGGGAAAACTATGCCAAAAGACTTCGCCGCGAAGATCCTCAGGTGCGTGATGCCGAAAATGCGGCGCGGCAGCTTCGCCGCACAGATCCTCAGGTGCGTGCTGCCGAAAACGAAGCTCGACAGCTACGCCGTGCGGACCCTTCGGTACGTGAAGCTGAGAATGAGAACCGAGAACTTCGCCGTGCAGACCCTCGAATGCGCGCAGCTGAGAATGAGGCCCGACGACTTCGCCGTGCGGACCCTCGGGTGCGCGCAGCGGAGAATGAGGCCCGAGAACTTCGCCGTGCGGACCCTTGGGTGCGTGCAGCCGAAAACGCGGCTCGACAGCTTCGTCGCGTGGAATCCGAGGCCAGCGAGCACCGACTCGGCGACTCTCAGGTGCGTGCAACTTCGCCGCGACGCGAGTTTCACCGCGCAGACCCTGACATGCGGGCTGTCGAACATCAGGCCGGCCAATTTCGCCGCGCAGAAGCGAAGTGCGGGCTCAATATGAGAGCCTGTCTAGGCGACTTCGCCGACCAAATCATCATGTGCGTGAAATTGAAAACTAGACAGCGTGAATACACAAAGAAAGCCCGCAGCTGCGCGCTGCTGAGATTGTTTTCTAAAACTGTTTGCCTGCAGTTAAAGTGTCGAGAACCTCAATTGCGAGCACGTGAAGGCACACTCCCGGCAACTACGCCAACAAGCTCATCTGGTACAGTAAAGGCAAGCTTCCACATTAACTGGGGCCAACGCTGTGTTTAAACGCAGGTTTTCAGACTGATGTAACGTGCCTCTTCTATGAAATGCATTTCCAGGCGAGGTCATTGACAGCTTTCGTGTAAGTGCTATGTACGTGCTGCACATCACTATGAAAAATAAGTTTCCATCTTTGTATTGCAGCTGTGGATAAATGCATCCTCAGTAGCCACAAGGACTCCCGAAACTCAACTAAACGAGTCGATAGCTTATTTCACTTCGCGTACTACTCATGTCTCTCCAGTGACAATAACTGATGCACGAAGAGATGCCTACCTGACATGCCAACCCATGCTATGGGTGCTGTCAAGAAGTCTGAGGTGAATCAATGACCAGCCTGTGTTTTTAAAGTACTCTGTACAAGTACTACAGCATGAAGGTACACGCCGTTCACGCACAAGATGACACTGAGAAGAGCAGAGAGTGGCACCGTTGTGCAATGTATTTGAAGTTGTTTGTTAGCCCCGAGTGGGTGCTCACTGAAGAATACGTCCTGATCACAATGTTGGACCGTAACATTGGCATTAATTGTCGAACACCTCCCAGAAGATTTGCAATTGGAGTACCCTATGGATTCTTCACTGGCAGTGGTGTCATATCAGCACACGCTAGTCTGGGACAACGATAACATCCTTGCCATTGCTCCCGTTAGAGGAACTAACCCCTTGAGTATACCGTCTGACTAACATGTAGAACTCCACTTTCTTTTAAGTTTAACTCAAATAGCTTTGACGGGTTGATCCCACTGAACAACTGACTTCCTTCACATTTGCCATAAATGAAATTCATCACAGCTACCATCAAGGTGCCATGCTCGAACACGATCTTTACATGGCGAAAGAAGTTCTTTGTTCCCGTTGAAGTCGTGGCCTGTCTGCCTCGTTTCGTGCAATCTCTGAAGCAGACAATATCGCCCGTGAAATACTTGAAGGACCGTCATTCCTTGAGAATGCTGTCGACAACGACCTGGCCTTCATGATAGAGGTTCTTAACAGAGTAAATTATTGGCAGCAGTGGAAACGTGACATTTTTGCAATGATTAATTAACTTGGTCATCCGACCGTGCTTCTCATGCTTTCAGCATCTCAGCTTCACTGGCCTCACATTCTTGCACGGCTGGAACGCCCACAGAAAAGCAACCCTGACCTTTAATTTAATCCTGCAGACATGCATGCACTGTGTTATGCCACTCTGCTGAATAATGACCCAGTCGTGTGTGCAGTTTCCTTCAACAGCGTAGTCAACGTACTACTTTCTATACTACAACAACGCAAACCTTTGGCCATATCCACCGTATGGGGTTGTCGATTTCTTTAAACGGATAGAATTCCAGTACAAGGAATGTGCGCATGCACATTCTTGTGGCTAGAGGGAGCTCCTCACAAAGGTTTCAGTGCTGACATGCCTGAAATGGTGCGCTTGGCCACAAAATCGTGACTCCAGATATGGCTGTACTCAAGCGAGTACGCATGCAAGAACATCAGCACACATGCTGCAAGAACACTACACGTCAGTTCTGTGTTCTCTTCTGGCAAAGTGAACATCTTGTGGTGATTATTCCCTTGCCTTTTCCGCCACAAGAGGACAAGGAAGATCAGGTGTGCCGTGACAAATTAAGAGAGTTTCCCGACTATGCACTAAGCTCTCAAAACAACTAACTGTCATGACATGCAGGAGTTATGGCAACAACATGATGTGCACTCCAGGCAAGCATACCTTGCCACACTCCAGGCAAGCATGAGTTGGCCAACTTTTCTGCTCAAGTGAACACTGCAGCGAAAATGGTTGAACGTGCTCAATGCATCGGTTGGGCATACTCTTAATTCATACAGTGACTTGCAAGTTACTTTGGACTGTTACTCATGTGCCCGATATGTAGCTGACTATGTTAAAAGGTCAACAGGGGCAGCTCGGAGCTCTCCTTGCGAGTTGTGGATATGGTACGTGACAACCCGGACCTCAGATACTCTATGCTCTTTTGTAGGCTAGGAATGCAAATGTTGAAGGCAGTCACGATGTCTTTGCCAGAAGACGCATGATTTCTTTTAAGGCAGGATGTTTCTCTGCGCAGTAAGGCTGTGGTGTATGAATCATCTGTCTGCCCAGGGAGAGGACCCGCGTGCGAAAGATGCATGCAAAAATAGAACTCGAACAGCTACCATGAAATTTTCATGATGTCTGGAGAAAGGACATCATCAAACATTATGAAGACAGACCCGCAGCATTATAGAATGTGTGTGTCGCTTACTTCGCCTCACGATACAACGTGCACACATACCAGCCTTGCAAGCAACCGGCTGTCATACAGTACCGTTTGTATACTATCGACTATCCTTGGAATTATAAGCATGAGCACGTAGGGCTCCTCTACCATTCTACCGAGAAAACGCACTTCTTGGAGGTAATGCATTTGAACAAATATAGCAGTCACATCTTGAAGTGATCTTTACCAAAAAGAAAGAGTACAATCGCAAGATCGACATGGAACGACCGAGACATTAGTGCCTGGAAATCGCACCGGGGGCACATTGGCATTGACAAAGAATGTGAAGCAAACATTGAAGATGCAGATCTGCTCATTGGTGCAGATGTGGGCCGTGAGGCAAGGTTAAATGGGTACTGACACAAAAATTTTGGCCTCGCCTTTTTTTTGCTGCAAAGTGTTGCTGGGGGCCTGTTAGTCATAACACGGCACATCGTTGCTGCAGCACGCGGCAGATAATTAATTACAGGCTCCTCATTACTGACCAGTGTCAGTTTCGGTTTCAAAAACGACAAGCCTCCGGGTGCAACTATCACCACCTAGCGGGTGCAGCGTGTGATCACGTCAGCATACAGAACTGTGACGCATTTCCGCACAGTTCGCGAGCAGCCACCGAGAAGTAAGCTGCTGGAGCAAACGCGGCAAAAAAACATGGCGGCTATGACGTCGTCATAACTTGTTGCAGTGTGGTCATGTGAGGGAAGTAGAGGGTCCCCAAGGGTCCCCTTTGAGGGTGTCAGTAGCGCGAGGATGTCGATCGCTCACGGAAACTTCAAAATTAATTTCAAGCTATATTCGCTGTTGGTATTTTGCAGATGATATATGCATGTTCACCGGAATCGATCGTGCAGGCTATCTCAGCCGCGAAATATTGTGTCAGTACCCCTTTAATGGAACGCTGTGCCACAGTTATGAAGAGAAAAGATACCTATGCCGACCAAAGCCTTCTATGAAATCATGAGGATAATGAAGCTTGAACAACATGAAATTCTCACTGAGGTCGAGCACACACTAAACACCCCTGACTTGCAGCCTCTGCACATCTTCCTGACAGATGGTGCCGACTGCAGGAAGACGTTTGTGCTTTGTCTACTAAAGGATATTTATAACCGTTACTTTAGCTCTTCATTGAACAGTGATTGCAATGCCTTGTGTTGCTTTTGCAATGACAGGCAAGGCAACTGTGTTGATTACTGTTGTAACTGCCACAGGCGAAGGTGGTTTTCAAGCTGGCGACCTCAATTCGTTCTGACTAGCACTCTGCAACATCAAATGTGTTCACGTGGATGATGTCAGCGTGATTAATGCTGACGTCCTAACCTGAGTTGACAACCAGCTGCAGCAAATAGCTGCCCAGTGCAACGATCCCTGTGGAGGACTCGACATGATCATGAGTGGCAATATGCGTTAACTACCGCTCGTTCAGGCAAGGGAAGTATTAGGTGCAGCAGAAGCCATCAAAACATCTTCAGCACTTAGGTCACGTGGCACCACCTCACTTACTTTCTGCTGCTCCAAGTGGCGAGACAAAAAACGCCAGGCCTGCGCGGAAAGCGCAGCACAGTCACAGCGAAAGCTGGAAGAGCGGCACTTCTAGAGCCCGTTATAAACTATCCTGTGGCTACTAATACAGGTACACTAGCAACGTACCCACTACGCCACAAAGCGTAATTTTTGGGAAGTTGGGAAGCACCCAGCACGACATTATTCGTTGTTCTGCGGAGAAGCGAGGTACCATATGTAAGCGATTATGTGCAGTTTGTTGATGCGGCGGTTGATGACGATGAATAATTATGGTTGCGCCCTTTGTAATGGGTTGGAAGCTTTAAACGACCCACTAGTTACGTAATGCATATTGTGTGACGCCCGGTCATTATTTAACAGTCCCACCACGCTTTATAACACACTTTAACCGGAGAAACGTAGAGCGAGAGAGAGAGAGAATTGACTTTATTCTGACCCTGAGGAAATGGATCATGGGAGCCTTATGGGCTTCCTTGGCAACCAACAGAAGTGCACTTGCGAGGAACCCACTAGGCTATAAATCATTGTAATTTTTGAGAAGTAGGGCAGTAGGCACTGTGCCATTTTTCGTCATTCTACAGACAGCCGTGGTACCTGCTAAACGCATGTAAGGCATGATGCACACTTTGTTGATGCAGTGCCTGATGACGATGAAGAATTATGGCAGAGTCCTTTGTAATGGGTTGGAAGCATTCAACAACCTACTCGTTGCGCAATTCGCATTGTGTGACGCCTGGTTACAGAATTCGCGTTGTGCGACGCTTGGTGCTTATTCTACTCTTTTACCACGCTATATTGCATATGCTAATGTGGTTCCTTCCCAACATGAAGCCTGTATAGGACCTTTTTGCAAAGCAGTTTCAATCACCGGCATGGCTCAGAGGTTGAATACTGGGCTCCCACGCAGAGGGCCCAGGTTCAAACCTCGTTTCATCCTGGAATTTTTTTTATTTAGTTTTTTTTCTTATTTCGAGCGATACTGGTTACGGACACCGGCGGCGGCGGCGGACAACTACGGCACCAAAAACGGCCGGTGAAATGATCTCATAACAGCTTTCGCTGTAAAAAAAGCAATGTTCTCTGCAGCTGTCACAAAGATTGGTGATGGAGAAGCCCCCACGGATAATGAGTTGCACATGCTGCACTCTCATTTTGTTACCAAAGCAGAGGCATCTCGGAGGTGTCCACAAGGTGCTCATCTTTTCTATGCAAAGATATCGGGAGCGTTCAACACCCAAGACGCAATAGAAGGCATATCCAATGTGTCAACCGTTAAGACACTGTTTCTGGCTACCGAATTCCTTAAGAGTGTGACAAGATCGAGACGATAGCAAAAATGACGCTGACCGAAATGAGCAACTCAGCAGTAAAAATCAAATGCGTTCAAAGCCCTACATGATGACCATCAACATGGGTGTGGTAGACGGGCTGGTCAAAGTTGTGGTTAAGAAGCTCGCCCACTCTTAAGTAGATGAATCGGGATTTGGCAAAAGATTATGACACAGTTTCGATAGTGGTGCCACACGAAGACTTGCAAGACTGAGGGTGGCACTGTTGTGCAATGTATTTGGAATTGCTTGTTAGCCCCAAGTGGGTGCTCACTGAACAATGCACGGTGATCACAATGTTGGACTGTAACAATGACATTACTTGTCACCACCCGCAATTCCTCATGGTGCAGGCCAGTGTCGTAACAATCCACAAGTCTCAGGGTGGCCCGTTTACGATTACCACAAACGACATCCCCAGAAACTTGTGTGCATAGCACTGAGTCAAGCCACATCTATTGATGGCCTTTATATCCTGAAGACGATTTCACGTTTCACCATGGTGCCAGAAATCCAGATCAAGCACTTCATGATGAATTGAATAGATTAAAACAACATTGCCTTGACACTATTGTGCAGCGTTGCTTTGCACTGCTCGGCCAGCCCCATTGATTCACTGTATGCTCACTTTATGTGCATTCACTCGCTGCACACAGACCTGAAATCGTGCATGCCCCCCTCATCATAATGCAAGTTCCCGCACTTTGTTTCTTCAAGACCTGGTGTCATTCACCAGCCGCTAGCTACAGGTGTGTCACATCTGCAAATAGAGCTATGCACTGGGCATCGAGTGTGGTCATATACGAACGAGGAAAGGAGTGCGTCTACCTTTTGACCTTGTCTGAGCAGTGGATATTGAGTTTGCCGACGTCTGCCTAGTGTTCAATTCCAAGAGTATTGTGGTGGCATCAGTGTATGTGTCGCCAGGCGCCAAACACAGTAAGACTGCCGACTTCCTGAGGTATTGTTTGAGGTCATGTAAATCACTAAGCACCTTTTGATGCTACTGGGAAGTGAATTTGTCATTCTTTTGGGACCGATAAGCAGTTCTGCAGCCTCTGGTTAAAGAAACATGTCACTTTGTTCATTTGCAGCAAATATGTTCAGATCTGCAATGCCTTTTGTGTAATGATTCCGTTATACACTATTAATGAGAACTAACAGACAATAATGCCAAAGAAAGTATAGGGGATGTTATTTGTTGTAATTAGGATTACAACGAATAACATCCTCTATACTTTCTTTGGCATTATTGTCTGTTAGTTCTCATTAATATTGTGCCTAACTAAGAAACGAGCCCTTAAAAGTCATCGTCTTTCCGTTGTACATTGTCTTTTTTGTACCACGAAAGTACAAGACTTAAAGTTAGACTAAATGACACGATGCATACTTATATCTGTCGTATGTGCAACCACATGAAGCTCAAATAATGAAGCCAAGGAGAGCATTTGTAGCTTTTAACTGAAGTGTAGTATTTATGAATTAAAGGGAAATGAAAGACGACGAAAAATAACTTGCCACGTGGGGACCGGACCATGTAATGCGAAGGTTGTGGGTTCGGTATGTGCCAGGTAATAAAGATCACTTGCTATACGATGCCACCTGCTAAAAGGAATGCTATACATTTGCTGCCATAGCTGCAAGTGGCACTGGCTAACATTTACATATGATATAAAATTACCCAAGAAGGTGGACGAAGGAGCAGGTGCTGCTGTAGCACAAGTGGCAGTGCATTGCACGCATAATGCAGAGGCTGTGGGTACTGTCCCCACCGGTGATAAGCTATTTTTTTATTCACTTTTTCTTATAAATATCTTCAGTTAAACACTACAAATGGCACCCCCTATGCTTTCCTTGGCTTCATATAATTGTGCATAGCAAAAATGGGCCCCTCAATCCATTACCCTTCTTTCGTTTACGATCCAGTATTATTTGCTCACGAATAAGAGTGCTCTATAGAATTGAAATTGTTTGTTTGCCATCTTGTACAGTTACAAAATACAGATGAGGCATTTATAGCATTGCTTGCTAATTTATTTTCTGAGCGTTCTTGCATTTCATCCCATAGAAACGCAGCTGCCTTGGCTGAGAATCGAACCCATACCTCGAGCTTAGCAACGCTACACCTTACCTGACAAACTGCTATGATGGATGCATTGCCTACTGCCGCACCCGCTCTAATGCAGACAACAAAGAAGATGATGTGCGCTCGGACAGTCTCGCGGAACGGGACTCTGACCGAAGAAGAAGACGTGTTTTGTGTCTATGCTCTTGTCTATGCTGCTGCATAAAACGGGCTGCTTGCTCTTCTGCAAAACGTCTTGGTTGTCCGTTTACGGTGCACCGCGACACTGGTGGAGGTGCTGGACTGCAACCCTGCCTGATGCTCCACACTCCATCTGGGAGCCGTTCATCGAGTCCTGACGCGCCGTCACCTGTTACAACTCCCGTCCACCGCTTCAGTCGGCGGTTGCTAGGCCTCTCTCCTGAGCTGACCGCCTTCGAGGAATTGACTACCAGGCCTTTCGTACATCTGCCAATGGCCAACACCAGCCCGCCACAGGTTGCACATGGCACCTCTTCTCCCAATCCGCCACAGGTAACTCTTCTTCAGCCACTTGTACCTGATCGCTTCAGTGGTGCCCCACATGAAGATGTTGAAGATTGGCTTGACCACTATGAACGCGTTGCCGACATCAATCAGTGGAATGCTCAACAAAAGCTTGCCCGCGCATATTTCACTCTCGATGACAGCGCTCACACGTGGCTTGAGAATCGAGAAGGCCGTATCTTGACATGGAATGATTTTCGACAGCAGCTCATTGACACCTTTGCTAGCGTCGATCGTCGAGAGCGTGCTCAACAGTTACTAGATTTAAGAATTCAGAAACCTAACGAAACTGTGGCAATGTTTGCCGAGGACATGACACGCCTGTGTCGTAGGGCTGATCCCAACATGTCCGAGGATAAGAAGTTACGCTACCTTATGCGCGGCGTGAAAGAACAACTGTTCGCCGGACTTGTGCGCAATGCCCCAAGTACTGTGGCTGATTTTATAAGGGAAGCCACTGCCATTGAGCGAGCTCTGCACCAAAGATCCAGGCAGTACGATCGCCTGTGCACTAGCACCCCAATCAACGCCGCCTCCATGACTCTGGACAATCAGAGCTCCCTGCGTGACCTGATCAGGGAGATTGTTCGAGAAGAACTTCAGAAGCTTTGGACTCCCACAACGGATACACCCGTGGCGGCCGTTGCCGAAGTCGTTCGTGACGAACTTAGGCATGCTTTCTCCGCTGCTGATCCTGGTTACGACCAGTGTCAGATGACTTATGCCGATGCTGTCCGACGCCCACCACCCGTCACAGCTATCGCGTCGTACTACCAGCCGCCTACAGCCGCACCTTCGTCACACCCTCAGCAAGAGGCCTTGAGAAGTCTGCCCATGACTCCGATGCCATCATGCCGCCAGCCATCATTTGTCGCGCCTCGGTCACCACCACAAGAGGACACCATGGGACGCCCGCAATTTCGGAAAACGGACGCTTGGCGCACTGTCGATCGCCGGCCCCTCTGCTTCAACTGCGGTGGTGCCGCTCATATAGCTCGCTATTGCTGGCACCGTGACACAGCGTTTCGCCCTCCTCGGCCGTGGTATGACGGTCGCCACGCCAACGCCGACTACATGGCTCGCCGTGACGACGCTAATTTCCAAGGCCCTCCAATGACGCGGTCTTCCTATAACGAGTCGCTGCCCCATCACCAGCCCGACTTCGGCCACCGGTCACGCTCTCCATCCCCTGCACAGTCGGCATCACCGAATCGGCGTACCTTTGCTGACCTTCGTGGGAGGAGGTCGCCCAGCCCACGTCGGGGAAACTAGAGGCGGCGACCTCACGGGGTAAGGTCGCAGGCCGACAACACGAGGATAAAAAGCCCCCAGTACTGCCGCTACAGCACGACGTGACGCCGACGAACTTTAACAGCGACGAAATTGTGAGCGCCGACCTCGATGTGTTTGTTGATGGACAGCAAGTGACGGCCTTAGTCGATACAGGTGCCGACTTTTCCATAATAAGTCAAGACCTCGCCGCTCGTCTCAGGAAAGTGAAAACGCCATGGACGGGACAGCATATAAGAACTGCGGGCGGTCAATTACTGCAGCCTACTGGATGATGCACAGCAAGAATCGGCATAGGAGGTACTTCTTTCGTCGCGACTTTCATCGTTCTCCCAGTGTGCTGCAAAGATTTAATTATAGGAATGGACTTTCTCAGGAAGCACGGCGCTGTAATCAACTTCCCGGACCGCCTGGTTTCGTTCTGCAAGAGTCCTGGTCTGACTGATTCTTTATTGCCGCAACACATCTCCTTTCGCCTCAATGACGACGACATAGCTGTCCCGCCTCGATCGTGTGTCCTTGTTTCAGTGGTTTGTGACGTACCGTTTGACGGTGAAGGAGTGGCAGACCGAATAACCTCGCTGCTTTTCACTCACGGCATTTCAGTCGCACGAGGAATAGTCCATGTCAACGACGGGACTTGCTGTTGACCAATTTCAGCACAGAGCGCCGGCACCTTCCAAAGGGCACAGCTTTGGCCTATTTCGATGAGGTAGTAGATGTCCGCGACTGTTTTTCAGCACTCGAAGCAACGACTGCACCAAATCTCCAAGACCTAGCACCCATCCTTGACGTCAGTCCTATTTTACCTCAGCAGGAGCGAGAACGCCTTCTAGCGCTGCTAGCCGAGTTCCACGACTGCTTTGCGTCGACCTCAAAAGTCGGCCGGACACCCCTGACCAAGCATCGAATCATCACAGAGGACACAGCGAGACCAATCCATCAAAATCCGTATCGTGTGGCTTCAAAAGAACGAGAAGCGATAGAACAACAGGTAGCCAAAATGCTTGAAGACGATGTGATTCAACCGTCAAAGAGTCCCTGGGCGTCACCTGTTGTTCTAGTCAAGAAGAAGGACGGCAGCCTGCGTTTCTGTGTGGACTATCGAAAGCTAAATCAGGTGACAAAGAAAGACGTATATCCGCTTCCCCGTATAGATGATTCGCTCGACAGGCTTCGAAACGCACGTTACTTCTCTTCGATGGACTTAAAAAGTGGATATTGGCAAATTGAAGTAGACCCCAGAGATCGCGAAAAAACAGCGTTTGTGACGCCAGACGGGCTGTACGAATTTAAGGTCTTACCATTCGGCTTATGCTCCGCGCCTGCAACGTTTCAGCGCCTCATGGATACCGTGCTGTCAGGGCTGAAGTGGAAGACCTGCCTAGTCTACCTTGACGACGTCATTTTGTTTTCCGCAACGTTTGACGAACACCTTCAACGGCTGCAGGTGGTTCTGCAGGCCATACGGTCCGCCGGCCTGACGCTGAAGCCGGAGAAGTGCCACTTTTGCTTTGAAGAACTACAGTTTCTTGGCCATGTTGTCAGTTACGCAGGAGTTCGTCCGGATCCTGAGAAAGTTGCCGCCGTCGCCCAGTTCCCTATACCATCAGATAAAAAGGCTGTCAGGCGTTTTCTGGGCCTCTGCGCATATTATCGGCGGTTTATACCAGATTTTGCACGCATTGCGTCGCCGTTAACTCGCCTCACGAGGGATGACGTTGCCTTTGTTTGGGGAGACGAACAGGAAACTGCTTTCAATGACTTGCGGCAACGTCTGCACACGCCTCCAGTGCTTGCCCACTTCGACGAGACAGCCCCTACAATGCTGCATACTGACGCCAGCAACGTTGGCCTAGGAGCCGTGCTTGTGCAGTGCCAGGAAGACACGGAAAGAGTGATCGCCTACGCAAGCAGAACTCTTTCACGCACAGAGGCAAACTACTCAATCACTGAAAAAGAATGCCTCGCCGTGGTATGGGCAGTTATGAAATTTCGCCCATATTTGTACGGCCGCTCTTTCAAGGTGATCAGTGACCACCATTCTCTGTGTTGGCTGACAAATCTTAAAGATCCTTCCGGGCGATTGGCACGCTGGAGCCTTAGACTACAAGAGTTCGATATGACGATTGTGCACAAGTCGGGGAAACGACACACAGACGCTGACTGCCTGTCTCGGTCACCGATAGAGTCAGCTGCTACTCTCGACGAAGACACAGCATTCCTCGGGATTCTCGACACGTCGGCTATTGCAGACCAACAACATGACGATCCTGAGCTGCTCGGTCTAATAAATTATTTAGAAGGACGAACTCAGAAAGCGCCCAAAGTCTTTGCAAGAGGCTTATCGTCATTTTGTTTACGAAACCAAGTCCTTTACAAAATGAACTTCTCGTCAGACGGATCCACTTACCTGCTGGTTGTCCCTACCGCCCTTCGTTGTGAAGTATTGCAAGCGTGCCACAACGAGGTCACCTCTGGGCATTTAGGCTACACGCGCACACTAAGCAGAGTGCGGGAGAAGTACTACTGGCCAGGACTCGCCGCTGCCGTGAAACATCACGTTCGGACCTGCCTCGATTGCCAGCGGCGCAAGTCACCTCCGACGAAACCAGCCGGTTTGTTACAGCCAGTCCAGGTCCCGCCAACGCCGTTTGGCCAGATCGGAATGGATCTTTTGGGCCCACTTCCTACTTCTAGTGCTGGTAACCGCTGGGTTATTGTGGCGACCGACTACCTTACTCGCTACGCCAAGACAAAAGCCATCCAAAGAGGCACAGCAAAGGAGGTGGCCCGCTTTTTCATCGAGAATATTGTGTTGAGACACGGCGCACCATCGATCGTTATAACAGATCACGGAACCGCATTCACAGCAGCGCTTTTAGATCATGTGTTGGTGCTCAGTGGTACGATTCATCGTAAGTCGACAGCCTACCATCCACAAACCAACGGACTGACCGAGCGGCTGAACAAAACCCTGGAAGACATGCTTTCAATGTATGTGGACAACGAGCACAAAAATTGGGACGAGATTTTACCTTATATAACATTTGCTTACAACACGGCTAAGCAAGAAACGACACGGATGACCCCATTCCGTCTTGTTCATGGACGAGAAGTAAGGACAATGTTGGACGCGATGCTGCCACACGAATGCGACGACGTTGAAACGAGTGCCGAAGTATTTACTCAACGCGCGGAGGAAGCCAGGCAGCTCGCACGTGTGCGAATATACCAACAGCAAGAGTACGACGCGGGTCGCTATAATCTGCATCATAGACCTGTAACCTACGAAACCGGCGACAGGGTATGGGTGTGGACGCCTGTACGAAGACGGGGACTATCCGAAAAGCTGCTTAGAAGATACTTCGGGCCTTATCGAGTGCTGCGACGACTAAGTGACGTCCCCTATGAGGTCGTCCCGGATATCCCCCACTGTACAAGGCGTCGCCAGCACCGACCTGAACTTGTGCACGTAGTGCGCATGAAACCGTACGTAAGCGAGTGACATTGCGAGCGACTGTCACTTGTACAAAGCGCCTTTATGTACAACTGACCCGACTATAGCATCGAGGCGATGCTCTTTTAGAGGGAGGCAAATGCCGCACCCGCTCTAATGCAGACAACGAAGAAGATGATGTGCACTCGGACAGTCTCGCGGAACGGGACTCTGACCGAAGAAGAAGACGTGTTTTCTGTCTATGCTCTTGTCTATGCTGCTGCATAAAACGGGCTGCTTGCTCTTCTGCAAAACGTCTTGGTTGTCCGTTTACGGTGCACCGCGACACTACTATCTACGATATACATAGTGCACAATCTTTTCATTGCCCTCTTTTCCTGTGCAGCCATCACCGGTGGTGAATCTGACCGACATACTCAGCTTGCGATTGTTTGAGTTGATATCCTCGGCTGGGCTTGTTCACCACGTGGCAGCTGCATCATCGGTGCCTGTCAGCGACGTGGCCGGGCAGCTTGACCCTGGCAGCTTCACCGAGCATGAGGGCAATGCCGTGGTTTCCGTTTCAGCCCCCTCCACCAACCACAAGGTTAGTCCTCGATTGCCATCAGCTATGTGATTTTATTAATCACCTGTCCGAAAATTGTGAGTGAATATTTCTCTGCCAGAATTTTTAAAGGGATGCTAAAAAGAAAAACAAATTTAGACCAATAAAATGCTGTATTATTTATAAAGCCATTGTTTTTTATTGAATCACAGAAACATCTTTTCTAGAAGGGAAAAATGAAAGTCAAATTTCATGAGTCCCGCACTCACACCGCGTCCTCAATATTTCAATGTCACTTTGCATATTTAAAAGTAACCACTGTTACCACTACTACATAAAATAATTATTTGAGATGCATGTAATATGTACATTTAACCTTGAAGTGTGGCTTTGTGGCAGTGCGGATTTCCCCTGAATAGATGGTTTTACATCATGCAACCCCATGATGCAGTGAAACCGCCTTTTCAGGAATGGGGCGATTACATGCGGTCAAACGTGCAGGGTCCGTCAAAAGTTCCCAGGCCATTTATCCCATGTATTCCTATGGCAGCGTGGCCTGGGAACTTTTCAGAGACACTGTATGTCCATTTGCTCATTTCAAATACTTCTAAATTTCGCATAATAATTCGTCTTGAAGCGAATTTGAATACTGTAATATTCATTCGAGTGTTACACTCTTTTTCTGCCTGCTGGTGTCACGAAGCACGTGACCTTTTTACGAGCTGGCAGCTGACCGATCATCCACCGCATACTACCTGAAGGCATCCAGTCTGCCAGAGCGAGACCCTCGCTATGAATGCACGAAAGAAGGGGAATATTAAAGGCTCCATTTTCTTTGCTAGACACAACATTAAGTAGAACTAACAGACGAGAAAGTCAAGGAAAGTATAGGGAATGTACAGGGCCACATGTTGCTCTCATCACGCCACTGCCACAGCTTCATCCGTAGCCGCTTCCTCCCAACAACAGTTTATAACAAGCCACATTTCAAGCTTTTCTAGCGTCTTCTGCCGTGGCCACGGAGAAAGAAGTATTTGAGGAGGAGAATCTCTAGGCCGTGGCAGCGCACAAGGGTGGCGCGATAGCGTCACGGCGGAATGCGGTTTATGCCGAAGCACGACAGATGACGCTTTCGGCCTGTTGCCATCTTTCACATGCTCTTCTATGGACGTGACGCATAAAAATCGTGATAGCGCCTCGTACAATCTAAAATTTCTAAGATTTCTGTCTGTAACATCAATCGGTAGATATGACAGATATTTTAGCTGCAGTTACTAATCGATACTGCCAGAAATATAGGCCATACAGCGCTTGAAACGAACTGCTAGTAGTGGCCCCTGAGCAGACGACGTCTGCCGCCGCATGCACGCGCCTCTCGCTCCTCGCTCGCATGTCGTGCGTGCGCATGCATAGGTGGCCTTGGGAGGGAAAGTTCCCTTCGCAATTTGCTGGTTTTCTTTCTCTTTAGCGCTCTCAGTGGCTTCCGCGCGTTGCGCCGGCGGCGCCGACTCCTCGATGTTTGCGCGCGCTTTTCACGCCGCGACAAAGGAGAGTGCTCTGTAGATTTCGACCAGTGCTTCTTCAGGATGGGGCGGAAATGTTTCGTGCCGAACTGCAGCAGTGGGTACGCGTCCTGCAAGGAGAAGGTAATTACCTTCAAAGTTTCTAGTGACCCAGTGAGGTTGGAAGCGTGAGCTCGCGCCATACCAAGAAAAGACTGACAGCTGACGCCTGTCACTACGACCACGAAAAGACTACGAGACGCCGTGCCTTCAATCTTTTCACGCTGTCCCAGCTACTTGTCTGCTGTTCTCAAAAAACGACAACGTAAAATTTCGACCACCTGGGGTTTTGTAACGTGCAACTAAGTGTAAGTACATGGGCCTTTAGCATTTCGCCTCCATCTAAATGCGGCCGCCGCAACAACCTAAATCTGAATTGATGGCATACGCGTATAGGGTAAGTCCCATCATTCGTTAAAATAAATTATACCTAACTCATTGAGTTCACGTTATCAAAAATTATAGATTTCGCATGGTACAAAATATATCATGTTGGTAATGTTTCTGTATGTGACGCCATTTTTCTCGTTAATTTACGAAAAAAACTTGGAGTGCGCTTGAGCTTCGCCTTTAAGAGTAGAACGCGATAGCGTAATCGAGCCCCGTGCGCATCGCTTTCTCACTTGCTAGCCTCACCAACGCCGACACCAGTATTTCTGCGAAACGAGCTCTTTAATGCTGTCGCGTTAAAATTTGGAGCCGGCAAGGACGCACAAAAACACATCCATTTGGGCGTGAAGCGCGAACGGCGATGAATGGCCTTGAACCGACGAGCTTCGTGGGAGAGCACGGTGAGAGGGACGTGCGCATTTTTCCTTCTCCGCTAGTCGACTCTCACGACAGAGGGCGCGTGAGCACTGTGCTCGATTCCGTGACTTTGTTAGGACGCCCGAGCGAGCGCAGTTTCACCTCCTCAAAAATTCTTGCTCCGTGGCCGTGGCATACATTCTCGGTCTTCTTGCCCGCAACTACGAGCCTGGTCACATGATATTTCTGCTTTTCAGTTTTTTTACACACACGAACACTGCAAAAACAAAGTGGACGTGCAGCTCGTGCACTCACGTGACATTTTCTGTACCTCACACGAGCTTGAAACATAGAGCTTGAAGGCCTTAAAATGCTTTTCTTGTGTTTATGTGACGATTTCAAAGATTGCAATCAGTAATGTGGGGATTTTTTTTTCTTTTTTTTTCTCATACATGATTCAGAAGCTAAAAGAAGGTAAGCTAGTGAATGAGAGTATTGTCAAAAGCTTGAAGGCAGCCTTTCTTTTTCAGGAAGAGCAGTGTGAACAAAACACCTCCCTCGCCGGCTGTCAGACAAGGACTGGACGTGAGTACCACAGAAAATTGATGTGGAATAGCAGTGCCCAAGGCGCTGTAATTGCCCGCAACACCATCACCATGCAGACAAAACCACAGGTCAGTTGTTCCAGTGTACGGAGCTACCACATTACAAAAATGTTAATGAGAGAAATTATTTTCATTTATTTTTTTTACCTCTTGAAGTGGAAAAGCTCTGCCATAGTTATAAGTGGGCCACATTGTACAGAATCTCTTCCTACACGTCAAAAAAAGTCTTTTCTTGCACCGCAGCATAAACAAAAGCATCAGTGCTTCGGCATTTTTTTCACGTTTTCTCATCATAGCTGAACATACCTAAGTGTGCTGATTCGAAGAATGGAAGTGTAATTCCATGTACAGTGATGGACGTGTAATGCACCTTAACGATTGCTATCTAAGCTCCAGAGCCATCCACACACTGATGAGGATCACGTTTGTCGCATATAGAAGTAGCTGCTGCTCCGTGCGAATTTGTTGTGAAATATTGTTTGCTTCCCGTTCCACGTTGTTTGGCAATGTAGGAAATAGTTTGTGCACATATATATGTATAAGTAATATGAAGTGCAAGCACGCATACGAAAATAAAAAATTACATTTATTCTTTGGTTGAGCCCGGTCGAAACGTCGAGAATAAATGTAATTCCTTTGTTTTTGTATCTGTGCCTGCACTTTATATAACTTACTATTCACAGGATCCAAGGAACGTGACTTTATGCATATATATATATATATATATATTCTTGAGAAGCGTGCGAACTTGAGCTTGTTGGTACACATTCACAGTAAAAAACAGCGCGAAAACTACAAGGACGAGACAGATGAAACAGGACTAGCGCTGCTAGTCCTGTTTGCTAGTCCTGTTTCAACTGGGTGATTCCACGAGAGATCGAACATGCCTGTCCGGTCGATATTTTTGTTTTGCCTGGGTTTTTTATATGTTATGTGGGCGCATTCAAAGTGCACAGAACCGAAAATTTTATTTCCAAGAAACACTCCCAGCGCGCCAAACACATATTTGAAGGTGGCGGCACAGGCCTCCTGTTTTAGATGCGAAGCATCTTATAGCGGAGTTCAAACCGGTGGTGGTGGTGGTGGTGTGCGGCATGACCACCCTTACTATGCATGTACATACCCTCTCCACACACCTCCTCTCCACTTCCCCTCTCCACTCTTCCTCTGAAATGCAGGCTAGACATGCCGAAATTCTCTCCTGCGCAACGCCGCGATGAGCGCCAGCACATGCGCGTCCCCTCCCCCTCTCTCTCCTCTCCTACGCTGCCCCGCTCTCGCACGCCTGTCGACCGCGTTCCCCGCTTGCCCTGTGAGAATTAATGGCCAGGCTAGAGGGAAGACAAGACGCGCGTAGCGTTTCTTTTCGCGTTCCACGACGCGAGGTTGGTAGCACGCCCAACGAACGCCAACGGAACACGATCGTGCAAGCGCTCCGACTTCGCATCGCCTCATGGTCCCCTTTAGAGGGAAATGGTGTAATTTTTTTGCTCACTGCAACGTTTTCGGATTTCACGGCCAAATTTAATGCGAACTATAAATTATGTGTCGAAAAATTTTTTTGCTGGTTTTAATACGCTTTACTGTGAATTACATCCATGCTTTTTTTATGCCGTCCTCAAAAGGAAGAAAGTGTGAGAAAATGGCAGACACGGCCAAAATAAAAAAAGTGTGCTAAGTTTGAGGCGCCTTTCCTATTTCAAACAGAAACTTCTAAACATTGTCAAATATAGAAAAGAACCTTTGCAACATTTATGCAGAAGATCATTTTTCTACGGGCAGTGAAAAAAAAGAAAAAAATAGTTAAGGAAGCGAATTTTTTCAAAAGAGTTCATTTTCATAAAATAAAATAAAAAAACTCCGGTCTCAATTTTGACAAGAATTTTTTATAGAAGAGCGCTTATGTCTGTGAACACATGGTTTTAATATCATATGTCCTCATTTGCTTTGTTCACGAGATATAACGGGCCAAAATGACCCCTGCGGTGTGTGCTCACGACTGATGGTCGTTATCAGCTCGCATTGTGCGTAAATCTCAGTTTTAATTATTCTGCTACAGCAAAACTTTACTCTGGTGGCTTTTTGTCAATAAAAATGTGTTCTCAGATTTTATTTGTGTCTAGCGTGTGCGAAAGTGGGCTGTTGCCGCCCCTTAAAGGGCTAACGTGTGCACAGTTTGCAGCCTACAACCTCGCCTACAAGCATCAGAGGAAAGGTGGGCGCGCCTGTTCCAGATATCAGTCGCTTCTTCTTCCTGAAGAAATGCTTGGTCTACCTCATCGCGGCTATAGATGTAGACAGGTTTTCCTTGAGGAGCGTAAAGCAATGCCAGCAGACCTCGCATGGTGTCGGGAAGATCCTCAGCCTATGACAGTAGCTTCTGGAGGTAGGCAACAACAAAAAGAGCAAGGAAAAAAAAAAATTGCGCAACGGAAATGTTTTTCTCAGCAATCTTTTTTTTTTGTGAATGCGTAAATAATCGGCACGAAATACTCGGACGTAGCCATGGGCCATGCGCATCCCGTGTAGTGAACAGCTAAACCAAGTCGAAATGTTTATACTGAACGGCGCCGCACACATTGTCTCTCATCTGCGCAGCTGTCATGAATGAGTTTCCAGAACTGCTCACGGTTTCACATTTTATGACCAAGGGTGTCTAAGTGCTTTGGGCTGTGATGATTAATTTGTAGGCCACAGTCGTCAAAACTAGGGATATAATGTCTGTCGGGCGCCACCAATGACCTTTGCTGTTCTCGACGTGGGAAAGCACTTTAGTAAAGTGCCAACAAAAAATCATAAATTGGGCAGCTTCGGCCACTCGTGGCTTAATCATGCTGCACCGCACGTTTTCTGGCTGTTGAAACGCTGAGGTAAAGGTCAAGTTGACACAGGAAGACGTTATCTGCAACGCTGAAAACATGTGATAGCAGGAAATGAAATAAACGGCTTGGAAATTATTGAGCTAACTTTTTACAAATGTTGTTTAGGCACAGTGTGCGTCGAATGGGGAAGATGGTTAGAGCGTACAATGCACGGTAGTGGAAGGGAAGCAAGCAGGCAGTGAGAAAAAAACTGCAATACAGCGCGCCTGCTGATTGTGGCATTTAGTTGGATTAAGCTGGCCTTCGCTGCATACAGATGCTTTGTTTGGTGTGCAAGGAGAGTTTTGACAAAGTCACCTAAACCATGTGCTCGTGGTGTCTCACGTTCTTCTGATTAGCGAATACTGGTGGGGTAAGTTCAGGTTGTAAGCTGCAAACTGCGTACGCGTTAGCCCTTTAGAGAGCGGCAGCAGCCCACTCCCGCACATGCTAGACACAAAGTTTGAGAACACATTTTTATTGACGACAAGACACCAGAGCTAAGTTTTACTGCAGGAAAATAATTAAAACTAGATTTACGTGCAATGCAAGCTAATGACAACCATCAATTGCACTCAAGTGAGCACACACAGCAAAGGTCATTTTGGCCCGTTATATCTCGTGAAGAAGCAAATGAGGACATATGATATTAAAAACGTGTTTTCACTGACATGAGTGCACTGCGATAAAAATATGTCGTCAGAATTGAGACCGGAGCTTTTCATTTTTTTTTTAAATGAGCTTTTTTGAAAAATCTCGCTTCTTTAACTATTTTCTTCTTCTTTTGCGCTGCCTGTAGGAAAACGATCTTCCGCATAAATGTTGCAAAGGCTCTTTGCTATATATGACACTGTTTTGAAGTTTCTGTGTGAAATAGGAAAGGCGCCAAGGGTGCATAAAACTTAACAAACTTTGTTGATTTGGACCGGGTTTGCCATTTTTTCACATTTTTTTTTCCTTTTGAGGGCGGCATGAAAAAAGCATGTAATTCACAGTAATGCGTATTAAAACCAGCAAACAAAATTTTTCGACACATCAGTTATAGTTCGCGTTAAATTCGGCCGTGAAATCCGAAAACATTGCAATGAACAAAAACTAGAGGCCCGCGCCGCCGCCTTCAAATATCTTTTTGACGTGCTGGGAGCGTTTCTTGGAAATAATATTTTACATTCCGTGCACTTTGAATGTGCCTACATAACATATAAAGAACCAAGGCAAAACAAAAATATCGACCGGATAGGCATGTTCGATCTGTCGTGGAATCACCCTTTAGAGGGTGGCAGCAGCTCACTTCGCACATGCTTGACATAAATAAATTCTGAGAACACATTTTTCTTGACAAAATGCCACCGGAGCAAGGTTTTGCTGCAGCAGAATAATTAAAACTGAGATTTACGCACAATGCGAGCTGATAACAGCCATCAGTCACAATGAAGTGAGCACACACAGTAAGGGTCATTTTGGCCCGTTATATCTCGTGAACAAAGCAAATGAGGACATATGATATATTAAAACCGTGTGTTCACTGACATAAGCGCTTTCCGGTAAAAAATTTTCGTCACAATTGAGACCGGAGTTTTGTTTTTATTTTATTTTTTGAAAAGGAACTTTTTGAAAAAATTTGCTTCTTTAACTATTTTTTTTGTTTTTTTTGCGCTGCCCGTAGGAAAGTGATCTTTCATATGAATGTTGCAAAGGCTCTTTTCTATATTTGACATTGTTTTCAAGTTTCTGTTTGAAATAGTAAAGGCGTCAAGGTGTCTCAAACTTGGCACACTTTTTTGATTTCGGCGTGTTTGCCATTTTTTCACATTTTCTTCCTGTTGAGGGCGGCATAAAAAAAGCATGGATGTTTCGCAGTAATGCGTATTAAAACCAGCAAAAAAAATTTTCGGCACATAATTTATAGTTCGTGTTAAATTCGGCCGTGAGATCTGAAAACATTGCAGTGAGCAAAAACAGGAGGCTCACACCGCGACCTTCAAATATTTTTTTGGCGCGCTGGGAGCGTTCCTTGGAAATAAAATTTTCGGTTTTGTGCACTTTGAATGTGCCCAGATAAGATATAAAAAACCCAGGCAAAACAAAAATATCGACCGGACAGGTATGTTCGATCTCTTGTGGAATCAACAATCTGTGTCGTCCTTGTAAATTTCGCGCTGTTTTTACTATGAATATATATTCTTTAAGGGTGCGCGAATAGTGCAATTTCATCTTGAATCGAATTCGAATCAAATAGTGCCAAATAGTGGGCAGAAATATTGAATACCAAATCGAATATTGAATAGTACAGTAGAACCTCGTTGATACGATTTCCCGGCTCCTACGCTCGAAATCGGGAAAATTAAAAATAACCCATTACAGCTGTGTGCAATACGTTCCGGTTAATACGTTCCCGAAAAATACGATTATTCGGCAGCAACGTTCAGCACCGCGGAAAACTGCTATCGTATGATACGTTTTGTAGTCAGAAACTCCCATTCAGGCGCGCAAAAAGGGCCCTCTCGTGTACTCGTGAAGCGTGAAGTGGCAGACAGCCGCCGCGCGGCGACGGCGGTATTTCCGCAGTGTTTTTCCCCCTCCGCGTTTTCTCTGCTTTGCTCAATCCGCCTCTTTCATTTTCCTGTGCTGCCCTCTGCCGTTTTGGTAGGGGTTTGGTAGGGGCCGGGAGAACTGGTATTGCCAGAAGCAAAGCCTTCGAGATGAAGAGACGTTTCTCGACTTTTCCGCTTGGGGTGAGCGCATGCGCAGGGGCGTCGTGAAAAAGGCGGATTGTCCCCTCCGCGTCTCTTCCTCCGTGTCTTCTCCGATTTGCTCGATCGCCGCTCTCTGTCAACCACACTCCGACCCCAAGGCAGGCAGCGACGCTGGCCGTCAAAATCTTCAAACGGCTTTAAAAAAAAGAAAAGTCTTTTCTGTAGCACGTGGCACTATTTTGCTGAGCATTGCAAATCCTTCATCCGTAGCACGGTACATAGATGCACACGCGTTTCACACACTTTTGTTCAGACCCCATGGCTACAACAGCCGGGGGAACTAACAATACGGCCAAAGAATGGAGGCTGTCGCTCGTCCAGTCCGCCACGGTTCGGTACAAGACCTACGGAAACGCACATGTCGTCGCCGCATCGCCGCCGCTGCACAGCAGCACGCCACGACACGTAACCACAGCAACGCCGCCATTGTGCCCAGTGAATATGGCTGACAATTTCCCCCACACTTTTCTCCCGAGTTTTTTCTGGAAGATATCTGGGAGTTTTCTGGTGATCAGGCGAGACGGATGCGCGCTCGCCGCCATCTTTTTGAGGAGTCGACGGATCGCAATGCGGGCGCTTGGGGACCTCACCTTCAGTTGCCATTACGCAGGGCGTTATCTTTTAAAGCCTGTTCCGCCGTGCGCGATGGTGCGATTACGAGTGGCGGCGAACATACCAGCGCATGTCTCAAGTTAAGACAGCGCGCAAACTGATCAGCGCGAGCATGCGACGTAGTATGCGATAGCCGCGAGCAGCTGTCGCTTTCGGGACGCTTATCACTTTCGCGAGATTTCGCAAATCGTGTTGTACCGCGCGATTGTTCCGTGCACTGCGCAGAGTTGAGCTTGTTAAGCCTTTAGCGGGGCGGCAATTTTCTTCGTGGACGGGGCGAGTCGCGCGTGATCTTGCGAACCTACGTGATCGTATGCCAAATGCGTATGCTCGAGATTATAACTCCCGCTCTTCGGCAAACCTAGCCTCATATTTCCAAGCAGCAATGCAGAAAGAACCGACGCTCATGCGGCGCAAAGTTTCGTCTGCGGACACGGCGGTAGCGTTTCTATACGTTTACGCTGCTTGTCCCAGAGTTCGATTTTGCAATAATCGGGTTGTCTCGGGATTTCGACACACGTGACCACGACGTTATTTCCAGTCAGGACCGGAACTAGCTGGCTGGTCTCTGGCTGCCAGCGAGATGCCAGGTGTTCGAAAATCGAAGAGTCCCGCCTCCATGTTTTTTTGAGAAATAAAATGTTTTTTGCCCATGCACCTCAATATGGGCTTGTCAGCCTCAATTTTTACTGGATTCGGATCGTACGTTGTCCCGGATCATACGTTTATTTTCCGCGTTTTTTTCGGAAACGTATCAACGAGGTTCTACTGTATTTACACGAAACGTGTACCACCAGTTACAGCAAGACAAAGGAAAAATCAGGGACGCTACGGCTTGGTGGTAGCTTTATTACGCGCTTGTTGAGAAGGGCATTTTTCTTTTTCTTTTTCTTTTTTTGGCCTTGCAGCCATGTTGATAGAAGAGCCGTCACTCCAGTTAGCAGGGGCACTCCTAACCTCCTTACGGCTAAAAGAAGGGGGTACGGTAGCTAGCTTTTGTTTCGTTTTTTCCATATATGGTCATGGAATATGGCTTCAATTGTGCTTCATCTATGGCCGTGCAGTTGCACTTTATCTCCATGGGTACTCGGGGCCCAAAAATCTTCGGGTGCCTGTTCACAGCAGCGTTCGAACAACGCACGGTAATGATGGGAGTTTTTGAACGAGTGATGTGGTGCAGCAGTGACGACTGCACAGCATGAACAAATTTTCATATGTGAATCCAATCAGCGAGGGCTTTGCGGGCCTAAGTCGGGACGTTTTAACGGTGCCTGCGGCATATGCAACTGAACTAGGCAAGAAAGGTCCGTGCCTTCATTTCAGAGGCGAAGTTGTGAAAGAGCTTGACAGTTTTCTTATGTTTTTTTTACGTGTTGACATTACATAATTCCCTTAAAAATAAACATGCGCTCGCTTTTGTACCAGGATATCGGTGTAAGTTTTAACGAAAGACCTACTGTAACGACGTTACCGTTAGTTTTAGCCATCCCACCCTAGCCAAGTTGCACCATCGGCCTTTGTCGCATTTTAGATATTCGTCCTGTCGAATTATTCGAAACTTAGAATATACTAGCTATTCAAAAGTCGAATCGAATTATTCGGTTAGGTATTATTCGATTCAAATTCGAAACTCAAATATTCGCACACCCCTAATATTCTTATCTGGTGCATCTTGTAGCCAAGGCACTGTTTTCCACTTGCTTAATTGCTGTGAACCTAACTAACATGAACAGTATTCTATTCCAAGCAGTCCAACTTAAATGAACTTTTCTAGGACTTAACCTACCAGCAGACTTGAAATAATGTTTTCAGTGTAAGCTCAATATTATCCTGTTTGTCACTGTGAGCGAACTGATCCTGCCATCTTTTTGCTTATTGAACAAAGTCCAGGAAACCTGACTGCATTTTTCATGCGCATATAAAGTCACTACTCAACGATCGGCAGTGCATATTGTTGTTGGTGTTGAAGAGTTAGAGACATAATTAGAAATAGTACCTAGCATCCACGTGTTTGTGAATGCTTGGTAAAAAGGTTGGGAGGTAGGCGATGCTGAAGCTGTAATACTCTCCTGAATTTTTAAAGTGACTATTATTAGTGCTTTTTGCCAGCTTTCGTGCATCATAACTGATACACATGGCGAATTCACCTGGTAGATTGCTAACCTGACTGAACCTAATCTTAAACTATAAGCAGGCACAAAAAGCTGTTTCGCCTTTCTGTAAGAAGCGATGTAGTGGCTGCTCCTGAGTTTTATGCCGTACAGAGAAATAAAAATGATGTATGTTGCAGTTTTGTTGTGCACATCGCAAAAAAAAGAGATGAGCACCACACATCGCACGCAAAGAATAGGTGGTCTCCTTGTGTACGTCAGCGGACTTGCCGTTTTTCCTGACCAGATTCAGTCATTTCACACCTTCATTCCAATTTCGTCACGGGAAGTTCTGGTCTGACGTAACAGAGTGGTGGCGTTTCCTGCGCGCTAAGGGCAGTCAGTTTCAATATTGTTCTTAAAATTCAGTAATCTCAAATTACGTGCAACTTTCCCTATTTCTAAAAAATGGGTATTAATTGTGACGTCCTACAAATTTCCCATATAATTAACTGTCCTAAAGTAAATAACTACTATAAAGTTAATTAACAAGTTTTGTTAATTATTCATTTCCATGTCACTTTAGCTGTGGCACAGTGTCGCTGCCTCAAAATAGAGTTCTCGTGCAAAAATGACTGGAGCCTAACTGTCATAGGATTTTTATAAAAAACCTGTGTTCTCTAAAAAAAGAATGTGCTGTATATATTCAGGGAAGCTGTGACACCAACAGTGGCACACACACACACACACACACACACACTGCATTCTGAATGCATAGCAGGGCCCCTTTATAGGGAGTGACAACCAAATTTCATGATAAGCATTTTCTATAGTGCAAAAGAAAGCTTACCAGTCAGTGTCTAATCATGGAGTGGTAAGGCAGAAAATGCTGTGCAACACTTTCAACATTTTTTTATCTGCATCACTGACACAGCCGTACACGCAGCTCTTGCTGCAAACAATGGTGGGTGAGCTCGGTAGCGGCTCACGTTCCTGCGCTGCGTCTGGTTGCTCAAGCATGCATGCTGCGCACATTTAACATGTGTGTCAATTTCTTTTGCACTGGAGTAAGCATGGAATAAAGCGGGGATAAAGCATGTGTTTTGGTGCGTCCAAACAGCGAACTACATAAAAACACGAATCCAAATGACTCCTTCACTCAGTACCAAGGCTTGTCGTCAGTAGATGCGACAAGCTAGCTTTTGTGACTTTTAAATGTAGTTTAAAGGGACACTAAAGTGAAACAATGAATGGGTTCGGATTGATGAATTGTACTCTGAAAACTCTTAAGGACATTAATTTCATTGTTATATGTCTATTAAGGTGGTAGGCCACTCAAAAAAAAATTTTTTTTTCAGGAGCAGCCAGCGTTGAAATAACTTTTTCTTCAAAACAAGCATGTCTTATTTAACTTATCCAGCCATTTATGATGCAAAATATTGATTATTTATTTTTTGGGAGATGATCTTTGTCAAAAATTGCCTTAAAAGTGGTAGTCACGCCAGCAGTGATAAGTGACTAATGGGTGGCTTAATTCAGTAAACCTTTGGTATTTGTGTAACTAAAGGTTGGAGCTGTGCAATGAACTAGGATAAATATTATGCAGCAAATATCAAGGAAGTAATGTTAAAAAACCAAAAAAGATGGGAAAAAAGAGCCAGTTTAGACAGAACCTTTTTGCAAAATTGGCTGTGAATTTAAAAATATTCCATCAATTTCATTTATTCTAGTTCATTGCACAGATATATACGTTGTAAACTATTATACAAAATTTCAGTTCGAAGTACACACTGAGAAAAAAGTTATGAATGTTGGCGTCACATGACTTGGAGCAAATTCTTATTTTGAGAAAAACGCAAAGAAACATTTCTGAGCTTGCAAGAGGCGTGCGTCCCCCTGCGGCCGTTTTTAGAGATTTAATAACAATTAGAAACACAAAGTTATATTTATTGACATCCTCTTATGTAACAGTCACATTAAAAATTATGAAGTATTTCGAATATCATTAATATACACGAAACAACACTTACTTTCGAAAAAAACACAATATGATTTCGGTTTCGCTATACAAGCATGGGCTATGTGAAACTTGGTGTAACTTGCAAACTAATGACGATATGAGGATACTTTTTGTTGCAACATATTTTTGAATGGTTGGGCATTCAAAAAACACAAAAAACTAAAAATCGATCTCGTGAAAAAAATTCGATTTTTCAAGGTGGCCTACCACCTTAACCCTTTGTGGTGAATGCAACATGGCCGCAGCGGTTCATGGTCGAGCACTGCTGGACAAGTTCTTTCGCGGTTGATTCACGCGCGTTTTCTCAGATTATGCGCCATCTGTAAAAGAGTAAGTAAACTTCTTTTACTGGAACTTTGAGCCTTTTACTTTCGGACTAGAACGTACAACCCTGGGAAAAGGTTTCGGACCGCAAAAGGCTAATAGAGGAGAAAATCAAAGTCAATGTCTCGCTTTTAAATTTTGTGCGGAAATCTCCGCACATAATGTCACGGATTTCAAAGTGTATTTTTCGTATTTTGGCGACACTGGCGCAACGAAATTTCCCAGAACTTGGTATGTCAAGTCTCTGGTCTCCCCAGAGGACAATGTAATTCATTTTTACTGATTAGAAACGGCGTACACCCTAGTAGACGGCGTCGAAATCTATGTCGCCATGTCGATTGGTGTGGGAACTGTAATGTGGCGTTGCCACCCGCATTTTCTTTTTGCGCATTTTCTCTCTTAATGAGCGTCTTCTCACGGAAAGCATGGTGGTTTTGGTAATGTGAAAGAGTAACTTACCAATACGAGAAAAACTGTCTTTAGTTTCCCTTTACAGGTCCTATTCAAGTCACGAAAAGTATGCTTGATTCCGTCGCTGTAATTCACAGCCTTTCCGCTTCCACCAATGTTTTGTGGCACATTTTGGCTGGTTGTTTAAGGTTTCCTATGTGTCCTGGCACAACTCCTCACAGCCCCTCAGCTAGCAAGCGAGTTTTGTGAAGAGGTACTTCTTGTCTCTTTGCGGGCTATGCAGTGCAAGAAGAGCGTCTACAGAATACCTGTTGCGAGCCGTCCACTGGAGACGGGGAGTCGACATGTCAGGACAGCCACGGAAAGCACCCAGACTGCCACGAAGATGACACATAGCATGATTACGCAGACAAAACCAAAGGTTGGTACACAGGGCTGCCATGTTTACAAAAAATGCCTCTTTTTTGTTTTGTTTTTACTACACATGTTGAAAAAGATTGTAGGATATGGCACAGCTTTAACTGATACAGCAAAATTACAGTCATTGAACATAGAATGCTCAGAGGCACATACATGTGATAATGTTTAAAGGGGTCATGAACCACTTTTCCAAGTAATGATCTAATGGCCTCAGTATCGGAGTGTACTGCCTCCCGAATCGATTGCCGCAAAAATTTCTCGAATCCGTCAAGAATCAGCGGAGTTACGGGGGTTTGGCGCACGCTCCCAGCGCTTTCTCTCTTTTCTCGTGCCGACAAGCGCACTGGAAGCTAGACAGGGAGGGATGGCATGGGGGAAAGAAGTTACGCCAGCGCGCGTCATGAAACGCGATCGCTCTCCCGCTGTGATTCGCTTGCGCGAGTGCGGCTACCGTGTACTGAGGAGTGCGGCGCCGGCAAGTGGCGGCACTCCGCGGCAAGAAGCGCATCTGATCCGAACGCCGCTCTCGATTTACGTCGGCTATCGGCCAATAAGCATGCTATGTCTTTGCGACGTACAGCGGACAGACGCCCCGCCCACCGACGAGAGTGAGAACCGGCCTCTGTTTGAAAAGAGGGTGCCTGGGGAAACGGCAACTGCGCGCTCCGCTTGTGGCCATTACGCGGCGCGCACGAATGTAATATTTGGCAGAGCAGTTCATAGCCGTGTCAGCTTTCCGCAGGATGTGTTTTTTCAATCAGCCCAAGGGGTGCTTCATGACCCCTTTAAATGTATAATTTGGGAAGTAACAAAAATTCCCCAAATCAGTTATTTTATAGCAGTTTATAAATTTCAGTCGGTGAAAGTGCAAGGCACACCAACTTGGACCAAACTCTGATGATGGTACCTGTTTCGAGTATGCACCTGTAAAATTACGCTAGTATTTCATTTAGTACCTTTTAAATGTAATGCCAATGCATTTTGTTGCCTACTTTCAAATTATTATATCTCAATACTAGTGTTCTATACTAACCCCTAATTCCAAATAGATATGCCTTGTGAACTCTTCAGCTGCTACTTGTGAATTGCAATGTGTGCAAGAAAGTAATAACTTAAGCATCTAACAAAAGAAATATTCTAACATTTGTTAATTGTGCATTCTAACTTGTACACATAAGGTGCATCTGAGCTGAAGGTCCAGAGTCATGCTATCTGCTATAGGCAGGTTATAAACATTCTTTATAGGCTCAAAAACAAAACATATACTGTTATAATGCAAAGAATCGATTTTATTTCATTTTACAGTATAAATTGACTCTGTCTACCACTTATACTGGGGTGGTGGAACAGCTGCGCCATTCGCGCCATTGTGTGCCAAACTTGTTTTCCTGTACCATCCTGTGCCGAACCACTCCTCTAGCGCCAAACTTGTCAGCACCATAGTGTGCCGCTGCACCCAAATTTAGCCGCAAGGTGCGACATTCATCAAACCCAGTACCCGAAAATTCGACTGAAATGTTGTGTTTTCGGTTTCATCCAGGCTGTGATCAGCCATGGAGGTTGGCTCAGCAGGTGCTAAGGGCCACGAAAGAAAATAAAAAGAAAGAAAAAGGTGGAGCGGGCGTTATTTGACTAGTCTCGGCAAGGGAACCTTTTTTCGCTCTTCCCCTTCCACTCTTCGGGCCTTTCTTCTTTCCTCCATGCTCCCGACCATCGGCCATGTATGCAGTGCCTCTTGGGTGGGATATTTTTTTTTTTTTCAAGATCTTGTGATGCCCTCTTCCACGGCGCTACGCGCTGCTTTGGAGTTCTTGGTGCGGCATTTTCCCGGACTTGTTTCGTTTGCCGGCGCTGGCCGCTGTGCCACAACTAATCGAGAATGAGCGAAAGTAACTAAAATGTTTTTGTGGCTCATCGTAGACGATTTTTGTTTGAAAGTTTTTAGTTTATGGGAGGTGAAAAACGATCCTAGCTTTGCAAAGGCCCACAGCTTTCCATATCTATGTCTATGAGCGAAGCATTTTGGACATTTCGCCTGCATTTGTTAATTCGGTTTGCTTTTGTAGTGAGATGATTGCGCATTTTTGCTTATGGTCTTTGGTGTTATCTTTTCTTATCTGGAGATGGTTTGACTAGTTATGCCTTTCAACACGCACTAGTTACATCGTCTACATAACCAGTGTGTAACTGGGTGCGTGCATCGGCTCTTGGAACCCTGTGACTGGCAAACACAAAGCTGTTTAGCTGTGCACGCACTGAAACCACTGTTTGATTAAAAAAAATGCACCCAAACACCTCCCTTGTTTTACTGGAAGAAAACTTCTAGGATACGAGCATATTTCCCAAGGCATTGTACTACCCAGCACGAATGTGGCCATTGGGAGACGTGACTGTATAAAACAGAACAAGAAAGACAACATGAGTATGTGTACAATACATAGCTAAGTAAAGGTATTGTACAATTTAGCTTAGGGTTTGCTAAATGCAGCATTGGACAAATGCTGCTTCGCAAGAGCTGCGAAACGGTGTTACACCTGCTCTGAACGGAGCTTCCGGCTACTCCAAACTTGCTTGAATAGGACTTTCTGGATGCTCTTAGCATGCTACAAAAGGCACTTTTGCCTCCAAACCCACGTACTCTGTTCCACCACTGCTTATAAGATGAGCATCTTATAATGCTTTCGTAAATGCATATAAGATGAGCATCTTATATGCTTTTGTAAATGTGTATCAAGAGGTCAAGGTCTGTAACTGCCAATGCTACATACTTAAGTGCAAGCATGTTTCTTGTCAGATTGAATGAACTTTTTCTTTTTGGATTGATTTGAGCTTCTAAGTGCTACTGGAATTTAAAATTTAAAAGCATAGCCTCCGTGAAGACATTTGTATGAGAGAAGCCACACCATGTCATTCTGTCTTGATGCACTCAGTTGTGTTTTCTGTGCGACTCTCTTCCTTCAGAAATTAAGGAGCCGAGGTACAAACACGAGTTCTAGGAAGCTGTCTTGAGGAGGCAAGTAAAAATAAAAAAGCAGAAAGGAATTGTCCACCTGATCATGAGGTGATGAGACCTCGTATCGACCAGTTTGAAGCAAGCCACCATCAAGCAGGCACCTGTTCATGTGGGTGACATTTTTCCTAGCGACAACTACCTACGTGGCGCAAGCTGTCATCTGGTGACACCCAACACTGCCATCAAGAAGTTTGTGCACGGAGAGTGCATGAGAGGGAGCTTCAACCATACGATCTTTGCAAATGCAATAAAGGAGTATTGAACTGATTTTGTCTCTTTCTTTAATTATGTTTCGCGGCATTGTGGATTTCCCCTGGATAGGTGTAATCACAGAATAGCACCCCTGCTGCTGCAGTGAAACCACCTTTACAGGTGGTTTCACTGCAACAGGGGGGTGCTATATCCTGTTACATGTCTTATATACGCCTCTTCGTTCATTTTGCGTACTTCGAAATTTCGAATTATTTAAATTTGTGTTGAAGCGAATTCGAATAGTGTAATATTCGTTCGACTATTTGAAGTGCTCGGATTTTCACACATGCCTAGTTGTGAGCGAAAAATCCTGATGGGGGCAAAAAAACGCCAGGCCTGCACAGAACACGCAGCACGGTCGCAGCGAAAGCTGGAAGAGTGGCCTTTCTAGAGCTTGTTGTAAACTCTCTTAGGGCAACCAATACCAGTACACTTGGAAGGTACCCGCTACGCCATAAATTATAATTTTTGTGAAGTAAAGAAGCACCCACTACACCATTATTCGCCATTCTGTAGAGAAGCAACATACCTGCTACACATCTGTAAGGCATTATGTGTACTTTAACACTGTGGTTGGTGACGAAGAATTATGGCTGAGCTTCTTGTAGTGGGTGGGAAGCTTGTAGTGGGTGGGAAGTGTGTGGTTTAAAGCTTTAAACCACACACTCATTGCGCAATTCACATTGTGTGACGCTCGTTTGTTATTTTACTCTTCTACCACGCTATGTTACATATGTAAACGTGATTCCTTGACCGACAGGCAAATGTATAGGTTATTTTTTGCAAAGGAGGTTCAATCACCGGCATGTGGCTCTGTGGTAGAATACTCGACTGCCACACAGGTGGCCTGGGTTCAAATCCCATCCGATCCTGGATATTTTTTTCTCCTTTTGCGCGATAGTGGTTACAGACACTGGTGGCGGCGACGGACAACTACAGCACCAAAAACGGCTGTTGTTGTGATCTCATAACAGCTTTCGCTGTAATAATAAGAATCGGGGTCTCATACCAGATATTCTGTGATGTGCAGTCAGGTTCCCTATACCGCAGACCTATGCCAGTGCTTAAAATTGCTTAGAAAAAATTGAAAGTAGAATCACACAAAGCATTGTGCCTTGTGAATTGCATAACGACTTAATGAGTGAGTGTTTTAAAGCTGTCCACACATTACAAAGGGCTCTGGCATAACTCATCATGTTCATCGGCCAAAGCGTCAAAAAAGTGGGCAGCTATGTAGGAGTGCCTCACAGACACGTGTGGGTACCTCGCAACTGTACCTGCAGTAGGTGCCCTAGGAAGGTTTACAACAATCCAATTGGACATTACATGCGTATTCACTGCATGTAATGTTTTGTGCTTAACCGATCTTTTCACGCTGCACTTGAGAAAACCTCATTTTCCACCTTTTCTTTCACTGTACAGCCACGGCCGCTACATAAAAAACAGGTGCGGCCTGCTGCGTGACGCCGAAACAGCGTCTGGGGCCTAATTCACCTCGCGCCTGCTCTGGCGCCACCACACCGGTACAGCTATTCACAGAGAAGCACCTCGACAGTCGCATTTGTATGCATGACGCTTACTCGAATCAGGCTGTAGATAACGTGTTTTATAGTTGCACATTACAGGTTGAATATTGGAGTCGTTATTAGAAGTGCCGATTACCCCACATATGTGAACAGTTTGCCCTAGGAGTACCAATGTTTTGTAGAGTAGGCCTCAATACTGTCCATGAATGCTGCCCGTTTGACTCACTTGAAATGAAAAGTATCACTGAATCACTGATCCCGTTAATGGGCAGGCGGTCGCCGGGCAGATTCCAAGGGCCGACATATCAGCCCACCAAAACGCACCACGTTAAGCGTGCACAGTTTAAATGTAGGTCCTTTTAGTTTTAGTAACGAACGCCGGTTGTGGTCCGAAGACCAAGATAGAGCCAAGAGTTGATAACAGAAACAAAATGTATTCTCAGTTAAGGCAGTACAAGCATCACACAAACTTGCACGCTCGGCAGGTATCAATTACAACTCACATCACTTAGATGGTGTTTAAAACAACGGGAACAAACTTACCGTGCTACAAATGCACTCTCATCCATTCAAAACTATCCAAGAACACTTAAGGCCTTGAATATTCACCAAACGTGTGCAGCCCACAATTCTTCGAACGTTTCTGGAATATTTCTCTTCCAGGAAACACTCAAACGAACTCCAGCTCTGGTCACCGTCATTCGACGACTCTCTTCTAAACAGTGCTCCCACGGCGTCATCACTCGATTCTTCAAGATCAACTGACCGCAGTACACGACTTACACGAACAACATAACTTCTTCGCCGACTTCACCACCCTGTCCTACCATCCGTCGTCTCTCGTTTGGATCCTTCCCGGTTTCGCGAACATAGCACTTAGTACAGCGACAGCTAGAGGAAAGGGATTCGTCTCGCCGGTTCGTCTGCGTATACGGTTGGTTCCACTTTGGTCTCTCGAATTCTCCCGATCTGCGCGGGTGTTAGGCTGTCGTGACGGCGTCTTCGGTGGAGAGGGTAACGGCACACCCTGGGTGCCTTATGATGCTAGTTTTTTTTGTTGTTTTGTTTTTTTCGTTGCGCGGGCCCAGTGGGGGGAAGATGTTCTCTGGGGGAACGGTCGGCGCAGTGACTTGACGCTGTCATTTGGATGCGGCGGTGCGCGCCTGTTTTAGCGCTCGTTTGTGACAAAAAGAAGTGCTCTATTACGGATATTTCGCTTCCCAACATTGTCGATCGCACGGGAATACGTGGTACTTCACAGTAGCGTCTTTTCACGCGTTCGAGTTGCACAGCGGCACACAACAGCTTCGAGGCATCACACCGCTAGAAAAAAAAACGTCTGCCACACACGTGCGCAAAACCGTACTCAGGCGCATGAAACGTGATGCAAGCTGCCCACACACGCGGTCACACACAAGAAAGCACACGAAAAAGCACACGGACACGCATAAATCCTGAGGCGACCACATAGTAACACGAACCGGCGTCTGCCTTGAGTACTCAAACCTCGTTATAACGAACACGGATATAACGAATTATCGGTTATAACGAAGTAAATGAGGAATAGTCTTGTAATAGCTACAGTGTTACAAATAAACGTTTATAACGAATTTTCGGATATAATGAAGTTATTTTCGTGGCTGATGCGACTTTGTTATAATGAGGTTTGAGTGTATTGTACTAGTGGCGCTCTCACCCAAAACAGCTGCCGCAACTGTCAACTCAGCCGACCCGCGCTCGCCCATTGACGGCGACGCGACGCAGCAGGCCGCACCTGTTTTTTTATGTAGTGGCCGTGGTACAGCGTAAAACAAGGCAGCAGCCACTGCAGCACTACTACTCGCTGACAAGCGAAAGAGTTCTCTGCGCTTAATCACAGTTTAAGAAACAGATAAGCACTGCAAACCAAACGCAAAGAATAAGCAGTCCGATTTAGTATTTGGGACTTGCCATTTTTCCCGACGAGATTCTGCTCTGACGTGCCATTTTTCAAAGTTCGTCACATGAACTTCCGGTGTGACTTAACACAGCTGGTGCATTTCCTGTGCGCTTCGTTTCGATATCGCCTGGATTGGGGCCTTCAGCTTCAGTGATTAATATCTCATATTACTTGTGCTTTTTGGGAGTTTTAAAAAATTGGCATGCCAAAATCTGTCACATCCTACAACGTTTTCATATAAACAACTGCCCTCGAGTTAATAATTAATGAGATTTTGTTATTACTCATTTCAATGTAACTTTAGGTTCGGCAAATTTCTTCCACTGCGGCATAGAGTTCGTTTGGAAGACGACAGGGGCCTTACTTTCTAGCATTATTATTTAAAAAATCTGTATTGTATATGAAAAAAAAACACTATCTTCACAGCAAAACCAAAAACAGATATCACAGTTTCATGAACAGCATCTATTGGAGCACAGAAATTTGTTCTGAATATTTACAGCTTGTGTAGAATTGTTGCAGTGCTTACAAAGTAAGAAAAAAAAACCTACTTGCCAACTAGCAGTTACGAAGGTGAAAGCTGTATGTTCCTTAACAAACGGGAAAGGCGATCGTCACCAGTTCCGTCAACATAAATGGTACCAAAAATGAAACGACATAATATGAAATTCTGAGATGGGTCATTTGAGACGTGACGTCATCATGACATAGTGTTATAATGCAGCGCATAAATGGGACACAGAAAATAATCACACAAAACCAGTGCCAGTGCAGTGTGGTTCTTTCAGTGTCCCATTTATGCTGTTTTAACGCGATAGCGTTAAAGAGCTCGTTCCGCAGAAATTCCGGTGTCAGTGTCGGCGTCATTGGTTGTGAGCGAAAAGTCATCATCTTGTATGAAATACATAATTAAAAAATTTTAGGTTCGAGTGAAAATCGAACACAGGTCGTCTGCGTGGCAAGCAGGTGTTCTACCACAGAGCCACTCCATTGCTTGGAACTGCACTGAAATTAACTTTCATGCTTCACAAACATACGCGTTCTGTGTACAGGTGTCACAGTACGAGATGTAATATCGCAGCAAAACGTGTATATTGCTATCGGGCGTCACACCATGTGAACTGCATTACGAGTTGGTGGTTTAAAGCCGGCCACCCATTACGAAAGGCACACACATTATTGCGCGTATTCCCTTACGAACACGTAGTGGGTACACCGCAACTTCGAAAAAGTATCACGCGCGTAATTGCGGCTGGTTTAAAGCATGCCACCCATTACAAAGGGCATACACATTAGTGTGCACATTCTCTTACACACACGCTGTGGATACACTGTTGTTATAAAAGTGCTGTTGAAGAGGGCGGAAACCTTTATAATAGGTATGTCGAGTGTGCGAGACCGGGCGACTGAACATAATGACAAGTGAAACAGAGCACGATGAGGATGCGGCCGGATATCGCTATCGCGTTCAACTCTTAAAGGCGAAGCTTAAGCATCCCCCAATTTAAAAAAAGAAAGCAACGTGTACAAAAGAACAAGCCCACGTAATCACCGCTCTGAAGGTCACCATGTCACAGATAGCTGAAATTTGTGACGTTATCATAACACACCACGTAATCACATGACATCGTTGCTTCAAAGGTGGGCCGATCCCAGAGCCAGCGCAACACCAACCCTAGGCCAAAGGGGGGGGGGGGTAAGTATGATTTACTGAAAAAGAGATGCCTTTCGCCTTCAAGTCATGGCCAATGCATAACGAAGGGACCCTGCGAGTTCTTTTTTCAAAGGGGTGTCAATTTTGCTCACTCAAGGTGTGTATTAGGTGCAGTTTATATAATTGTGATGGTTTTTTTTTTCCCAAGATTGGTGATGGATTTCCCTAAGAGGAACTATCTCAGTGTTCAAAGCACTTAAGTGAGAGCGGCATAGTAGTACACATGCATTATATTACTACATGGTCATAACAGCAGGTAGCCAACATATCCAGTCCTGATGTTCTGCGAGTAAATATTTTACGGCATATACGGTTATCTTGTGTCACGCATATCAATGTTTATCCAGTTAAACTAGCGCAATGACACCATGTAATTTATGCCACTCGTGACATACATGCCAGATGCACGTCATGATATGTCATTCGTGTTATGCGATGCATGATTATCACGTGCATTCTGATACCTTGGCTAAAGAAACAATCACAACAGCATCATATAATTTATGCCACTCATGCCATAACATACACAACATGCACACCATTACGTTCATGTCCTGCACATTCTGATAGCATCACAAAAGTAGGCTAGATAAGTACTCTCATAGCTTTGTGTTTAAAGATTGCCCCCCCCCCCCCCCCACACACACACAAAATCCACTTCCATTCTATTTGTTTTACATTGAACTGCAGCATACCTCATCAAATTTGGTGTAGTGGTTGCAAAAAAATACTATTTCTTCAGAGAGTTCCCATATACTCAGATAGGAGCGCCTGAGATAACACTTCCTCTTCTCAAAAGACGAAGGTATGAGTACAACTTTATTTATGTACATTTGCAAGCTTGACACCATGTACCAATGAACACCTGTAGAGTTGCTCACGGAATGAAACACGGCATGAAAACTTTTAGGCACATAACAACCAATATTTATAATTGCTTGAGATAACTTGCTACCTGCCTGTGAATATGACCACTGAAAATCTGGATGCAAGTGTGCAGCAACATTATGCCAATGTGACACAAACTGCAGAAGCTGGAAAGCAAGGTATGAAAATCTGTTTGCCCTAAATTTATGCACCTAGTTCCGTGAGCATTGTACATACACTGCAGCAAGCCTAAATCTGTACAGCAGAGTTCTTGCATCATAGTACTGCACAGTTCTTGAAGTGCCGGCACTCCCAGAATTCAGGAAGATGGACCTGTAGCAACACATCCTCAACATCGAAGAGAACTAAACAGTCCTCGAAATCATGTTCCACGAAGCAAAATGTCTCTTGCTGGTTGACAGGATGATTAGCTATAACGCAGTACTGAAAAATAACATAGAAAGGCAATTTCAAGTTTTGAAGTTTTCCTGCATTTTACGTGTGTAGCTCGGGACAGGATGCAAATGCACGAGTGCACACATATGTCCACTGTGTTTAGAGAAGAACTACTTCACACATTTTTGTATATAGTTTAGGCTTTTGTGAATAGTAAATTTTAGGTTCGAAGCATATAGTGATTTGGTCGAATAATTTCAAATTGCATATATCAAATATTATAAAGAAAAATGAGCGCACTTGTCATGACCCAACTAACCTGCACAATATTTTTTTTAATTGAAACAAGCCATGTGCAAATGTCATTCTTTTTGGTTCAAAGGGAAGTGGAAGCAACTTCGAATAGTAGCAGGATTTGGCTTTCAGTAGAATGCAAGTGATAACCTGTAAAATATGTTACGTTTTGAAATTTACTATACCTAGAGCATATAAGCCAGTGTAACGAGCTTTTAAACTTAACAAATTATCAATCAATGTGAGGCTAATTTGTTCATTTAACCTTAAAGTGAGGCTTTGCGGCAGTGCAGATTTCCCCTGGAAAAGTGTGTTCACGATATAGCACCCCTGCGCTGCAGTGAAACCACCTCTGCAAGGGGTTACATGTGGTTTACATATGTCTGTTATTTAAATTCGTTTCGAAGCGAATTCGAATACTGTAATATTCGTTTAAATATTCGAACTGCTCGAATATTTTCACAAGCCTAATAAAGTTAATCTTCAAGGTGCCTACACAAGGTGTACTAGTGTAAGGAGCTTTCCTACTTCTGTATTGAGCACTGTCACAAATTAAAAAACGTCCACACTGGGCTGGAGATGTTTAAAATGAGAAGTCAAGCAGTTGATTGCGCAGCAACTGAGTAATACATTCACATAAAGATTAAGCTTTCCTTACTAGTTACTACATCGCAAAGAATGAATAAATAATTTTAATGGTTTTTGACATGCTTCCAGAAACTTGTCGCAGCACTTCCTATGACACATAATCATCCTCTTGTGCAATGCTCGGTGTACTCTTTCATTGTTCGCTTTTGCTTCATGTTCTAGCCACTGTGGTGTTCTGCAAAATAAATGCATCAGCTTGGGTCAGTAATCGCAAAAGAGTAAACAATTGGCAAGGCATACACACTCCAGTAACGATACATACATTTACTTTAATAATACGTATGTACAATGAATATAATGGATTGCTCCAACAAGAACACCATATCGAGCGTAACGCACAGCACGCGCGACAAAGGATACAGAACTAGTACAGGGTGTAGTAACAAAACACCCCGACAACATTGCGCGATACGATGTGCCGTGGTTCCCGCATGCCACGCATTAGCTGGCTTCTCTCCCACTCCACCGCTCCGAAGTCAAGGAAAGCATCGAGGTGCGCTCCTTCCCCGCAGTGGCCGTTCGATTTGAAAAATGAGTTCAAAATCTGGCGCCAGCGTTACCGCGACTTTCGTTCTCTTTCAATAAAGGTACTGTTGATTTTCCCTGATGGGAGCACAATTTCCCCGAGTTTTCCCTGAGTATTTCCAGACTACCCAAAATCCCTGAGAATTCCCAGTTTTCCCGGTCGGTAGACACCCTGTGAAATATGTCCTAGCACTTCTGGAACACAAGTGATAAGTACGGAGGATGAGATGCTGGTGTCTGGTGTGAGTGATGTGTTAAGCTAACGGATGTGCGTAATGACACATGTAACATTTTCCAGTGACTGGCTCACCACTGTTCATAGCGAAAGAAGCTTGTCTAATCATCACATATTGCCCGAAGGTTGCGGGATGGAATGCCGGCCGTGGTGGCCGCATTTCGATGGAGGCAAAATGCCAGAAGCCAATGTACTTAGATTTAGGTGCTTGTTAAAGAACACCAGATGGTCAAAATTCCTGGAGCCCTCTACTATGACATCTCTCATAATCATATCATGGTTTTGGGATGTAAAGCCCCAACAATTATATTATTAATCATCACAAAGCACCCAAGCAGTGGAACATATGCGAGCACTGACAATTAGGATGGAATGTTGCGCGAGACATGTATATGTGGCTCACGTCCTCAGCTTTTATTGTGATAGCAATTATACAGGCACTGTTGGCACGTTTTTGATGTTAGCTCCGCTGTGAGGTTCCTTATAGTCCAAATCAATAACATCGCCTCATGCGTTGTATGTTCCATGTGCGAGTGCAGCCAACGAACACTTAGGTATCAAGGAGAGAGGAAATGTGCTGGCCGTCTTTCATTAAGCAAAAGGCCCATGGGGGGGCTGCATGGCTGCAGCAGCAACAAACTTCACATTTTGCTCAGTTGAGTGCAGTCACCCTGCTTTATCCTTACAGGAATCATCAGACGACTCATACCTTTGTACATGCTGTTCTCATGGCTCCGTTTGCAATGAAGTGATAGACAGCACGAAGCTCACTTCGCTCGCTGCAGCGTCCATGTTTCCTTACGCCAGCATTTAGCTGAGTTACGCCAGGTTCGATACTTAAGGAGTTAGCTGCTAGCCTTTTTCGTATAACCTTCCGATTTGTTGCTATCGCATTCACTGCTTCGAACTTGTGGTGAAACTGTGACCTCTTTTTTTTTTTCAGATAACTGCGCTTGCCATTGTCTTTGTGCATTAAGAAGTGTTGCTTCTTTTTCTGGGCACTAGTTTGTCCAACAAAAAACGAAAAAGTTAAGACTCATGACGCACAGCTCTGGCTGGTCCTTCACAGTCACTGCAGTGAAGTGTTCGACTAAATAATAAAACGTAATTATTAAGTTGTTGATAGTTGGGTGGATATGTATTTGTATCAATTGTACAAGTAATGTCTGCTTGGATTAATTGAGCTGAATGACTATCACTGTGTCATATTCACAAATTTTAAGAAATTCTGTATTGGTCAAAAACAACAGGTACAAGAGTGCTTGCTGTGAACGACTGTCGTTTTTCACACACTTTCACTATGTTAGAAAGAACTAATCCTTAACTAGTACTGCCTCAATTAAATGTATTTCAACAGCCATCACAAACCTTGCAGTTGGCAGAGGCACTATGAAGGCATCTTAAGAACTTTCAAATATTACTCACGCTGTCAACAGCCTGCAACAATCCTCAAATGTGAGACTGCCCAACTTGTATTGCAGGTTTGACCAAATGCTTCACCTTGGGACCCCCATTGCTGCGACATGCGAAAGAGAAGCCACAACATTCACACTGTGTTATAATAAGCTCTACCAGAGCACCACCTCACTATAACATTCCTGACTATAAATGTTACCTGCACGATTCCATTGACAGGTTTACATACTTTGCTGTTCAGTCAGTAATGTGACTGAACAGCATATAGTAACCATAACTCATAGCAACCACAACCTCATTATAAGTCTTTGTTGAATTTTAGGTTTGGGTTATGTGCTGCAAAATGCAGTAAATGAGTCATACGGTGCTAATGCACTCGGAGTGGTTTTGATTGACGCACATATAGTGGGCCTAACTGTAAAGAGAAGGTTCTTCTTTAATCATGCTTTTTTTTTTTCACTTAAAGGTGACTCACCCGAAGAAAATGTCATCACGGCGCGTGTCACTTGTAACACAAGCTCGCGGTTTGTTCTGGCATTGCCGCTCAGCATGCTGAGGCTCTTTAGGAGGTCCGGCAATCCTGACTGCAGAACACTGTAACAGAGGAGAACACAGACACTCCGTCTTAATTAAAAAAAATTGTGAGCCATTCCACTCTGCGATGGTGGATGACCAGCGAAGCTGTTTAGCACACAACACGGGGGTGACACAGAATTTTGAACAAATGCTGGAACTCATTTAGTGTCTTGATCAGCGATCATAGCGATGGAAGGTGCGAACACGCATTTGTTGTCTTGATTGGTGGTCACTGATTATCTTGGAGAGAAGAGATGTGACGTCTGAACCAACTTGAGCGGCGGATGTCAGCAGATCTGCGAGCCCCATTGACCATAGAGTTTCCTACAGTACTTATTAGAGGGAACTCTGGTGCTAGTGTCTACGGGAGCTGCAACGCATGACGCTTCAGCCAGCATGGAAATGATGGGTAGTACACGGATTTGTCTAAACTTCGTTCTTTCGGCTCCGTTTGGCTACGCGTCGCCTGCATCTGCTTTGTAGCAAGACGAAGTTCAGCAAAGGCCAGCAGTTTCACTTCACCACTTTATCCGTTTTAGGCTCACCAATTTAAATCTGGTCACAAAGTTCACAACGATCCATTCTTTTATCCAAAAGAAAACCAAAACACAGCAATAAACAAAGCCACAAGTGCGTTCGAAGCCCGCAAGTACGAAGACTAGGCAAATCCGTGTACTACCCATCATTCTCATGGTGACTGAACGATCGCAGCGCCAGAGTCCCCACTAGTTAATTTTAGGAAACTCTATGCCGTCGACCAAGCAACGAAGGCCTGCTGCAGCACCGTACACACAATTATGACAGCCGATTTGTAGGCGCATTGCGTTTTCTCACAGCCTGCTCGTGCCGACAACCGTAACGGCATGGCTGCAGCTGCTCACTAGTGAAATCGTAGTGTGCCACTTTGGCTGGGAGAAGGAGGGTTGCCTCAGAAACCTTCCTCATCGCGCTCCAGCGTGGACGACTAGCGCCATCTTGGGGCGCCTGAGGAGAGTAGATTTTCGGCACACACTACATTTTTTTTTACCCCGATGCCATGAGGCCCTGAATCTCAGCCATAGAGCTTCGCTGTAAAATGACTTCGCACTAAGGGAATGCTAAAGAGTAGGTTTTCACACATGGATCATGTGCCTCCTGCAGTCCAGCTTCTAACAGCACTTGCCACACCATGGCTAGCATAATTTAGCAATAGTGCGAGGGATGGTGCGACTATTCCGGTAATGGTGCCACTCAGATGCGCATGACACTGTTCTTACATGCAAGCGTACATGCCCCATCTGTGAGATCGGCATTGGATTGGATATGCGGATATGTGCAAGATGATGCTTTCAAGTTATTCAGGTGAAAACCGTTGATGCCTCATTAAACGCGAAAATTGACCAGCAGCAGCGGCCGCATCCCACGTCGGCAGAGCCAACACGAGTGATGCGAAAAAATCATCATCACATGATAGTGTCACCATGTGACGTCATCACGACGTCAGAGATCGGAAAAATTTGTGACTACAATATGTGTGATGTAATGCGTCACATAATGACGCATTAGACATCACCCCTTGGTCAAAGGTGGGCCGATCACGGAGGCAATGCGAAATCGGGTGAGGTGCGGGAAGCTTTCTTTGGAGGGGGGTGGGGGCAGATCAGTGGATTGACTGAGAAGAAAAAGAAGAGGACGACGGCTTTCACCTTCGAGTGGTCTTTGGAGAATGCATAAGAGACCCTGTGAGTTTTTTACTTATAGGAAATGTTCCGACTTTTACACATTTTGATTCAGACTGTACTCGTAGATGATAGCACGCACCTTTTGATAAAGGCAGGCTTACACACTGAGAAACACAGAGAACTTACCTTGAGCATTCTTTTTTCAGGGGTGCCAGGTGCTTCAGCAATTCTAGAAGGAACCGAAGAGCCTGCACAAACAGGTTTTTAAAATTAGTGATTAAACACAGAGAGGCACCTTCTACACAGCACGAATTGCTTTGCATGCTGCATCGCACGAAGCCAATGCACCTAGAACACGATCCGAGGAGGTCAAGTGCAATGCGAAACCTTATTATCATTGTCAATGCTTCGTCATTCAGGCAGAATTACCACTTTTTCAATCCATTTCAGTAGCAATGGAATGCAATGCTTGTACAGCTTTATTTAATAAAGCCGTGCAATACAACTGCCCCGGAATATGACGAAATTGAACTGGATTGGGAAATAGTTTGACATATCAATAACTTGAAATATTACATATGCCTACTTGAACCATACCTAAAACCTCTGAATATTTTAACGCGATAGCGTTAAAGATCTCGTTTCGTAGAAATTCCAGTGTCAGCGTCGGCGAGGGTGTCGTTAGTTGTGAGCAAAAAATCATCATCTTGTCCGTGAACGAAAAATCGAGAAATATGCAAATAAAATAAATACGTAATAACAATGTTCGAGCTCGAGTGAGAATCGAACCCAGGCCGTCTGCGTAGCAAGCAGGCGTTCTGCCACAGAGCCACACTATTTCTTGAACGTGCTTCAAAAAAAAACACTAAACGAATGTCATGTAGTGGAAGGGGTCTCTTAACACATGTAATACAGTCAAACCCATTTATAACGAACTCGAAAGTGTCGCGAAAAGTGGTCGTTATTCAGTAGTTCGTTGTATATGAACTCGCCCTTAAAAACGCGCGCTTAGCGGCTAAGTCGTTTTTTTTCCTTTGTGCACTTTTATTAAAGTGCTAACAACCCCTTCGGTTACAAGCTAAGCCTTTTCGCGTCGTGAAGCGTCGCCCGCTGCGTGCTCACGAATGAATTAACCGCCTTTGCAATGAGTTGACACCGTTTCACCGAAGCGCAGTACCGCGACGTGGAGCCGATCTTCCCTGGCTAGTTGCGTGCAGCTCGTCGCCTACTCGGGTCACGGGATCACTGCCGGGCCGCTTGCTGTATGCCGTATGCGCGCGTTTGTACGTTCTTCGTGCTTGCTTCACTCTGGACCGTGCACGGGTGCGGCGACTAGCCTCTTCGTTCAACGCGGCGAAAACAAGCATTTGGAAGCAACGCGCACTCTACGTCTCCGCGATGCTCTCGCGGCCCTGCACGACGATGCGCGGCGCACTTCAGTTGTCACCTAGTCAAACACACAGTATACGCTCTCTGTCAGTGCATCGACGTTTCTCGGTGCCCGCACCGCTCAACAACAGCGAGCTACTTTCGTTTCTACAAAGCGACGCGCACTAAAAGCGGTCTCGCACTATGCGGCGGCGGCGAACTTGCGAACGGCAGCATGCATGGCGCGCTCGTACCGCCGTCAATCCGCAGTGTACGGCGTACGCCACACGCGCAGCCGAGCAGATGTCTACAGATGACTGTGATAAGGTTGTCGGCGCACGTTCATCGACGGCCGCCACCTCGCCTTCGCTCTTTTCTGATGCTTATCCGCGAAGGCATCGCCGCAATCGCGTGGAAGTCGTAATCACCGATCGACCGGTCTCTGCCGTTACCGAAAAGACTGACGACTTTTCGCGGCACATTGTGGCATGGACAAGTTTAGGGATGCAGTGAACCTTTATGCGATGGAAAGTTATCGCGGTTATCACTTCTTGCATTTATGCCTTCTTGTGTTCCAAGGCACTGTTTTGTTCATCGCAGGCGGTCGTAGCTGCAGAGAACGGCGTCAGGAAAGGTTACCGTGCGAAAGCTGACTGCAAGGCTTCGTGCTCCCTACTATTTTTTTTCCCTCACTGCCATTCTACCACTGAAGAAATGCCTGGAAAGTGAGCGACCTCGCTCGCAGCGTCCGAAATCTGCGTGCGGTGCTCGCCGATCTGGGTATCTTAGTCGCCAGTAAACTGGAGCGGGGCACGCGCGAGCGCGCGCCCCTGTCACGGTTTAGAAGGCATGTTTTAACTTTTTTTCGCTTCGTGTGCGCCAGATTTTTACCGTGACTGTGTCTGAAATGTTCGTTGTAAAAGTAGGAGGCTTTGAAAAATGTTCGCTATATCTGGACGCAGCTTTAATGGTTAGCATAGGAAAATCGTAAGTGCACCCAGATATGGTCGTTATAACCGATAGATCGCTATATGTGGGATCGTTATAAGTGGGTTTGACTGTATTGCATGGCAGAAGCATAGAATCGCACCATGTGTCAAGACATGTGAATTGCGCGACAAGTGGATGTTTTAAAGGTCTGCCCTTTATAAAGCACTCACACGTATTTAATCACCATCAGCAGCTGCAAAAGCATCAACAAAGTGAACAGCTGCGTAGGTTCGCGTATTGCCGTAGGGATGCATAGTGGGCGCCCTTCACTGATTCGCAAAAGAAATAATTAAGGCATAGTGGGCACTTAACTGTACTTGCAGTAGGCATTCTAGGATACTTTGAAACAACCAATGTTATGCGCACAGTCGTTTGTTTCCTTATGGCATGGTTAAGGCATGCAACGAGAACCAAAGGCAGTCTAGCAATTGAGAAAGCAATGCGCATGGGGCCCGATTACGCTATCGCATTCTACTCTTGAAGGCGAAGCTCAAGCCTCCTCCAAGTTTTTTGGTGAGCCACTTGAAATCATGCAAAAGGATAATTCAAATGGTTTGTTGCTTTAAGGCCATGGTGAAGGCATAACTGTTACTAGTCTCTGCTGTGACTGCACTGTCACACAGGCGCATTGCACTACGACTAGTTTATCCCATCCCTTTCATAGGCCGGCACGAGGTCGAAACAAGACTTACTACAAGTGTATGCACAGTGACTCCTGAGCCTTGTTGAACTGTGTGCTTCAAATGTCAACACGCTCGAACCCATTAAGAGAAGCGGCACAAAAAACTGGCTTTCAGAACGCCACCTTCACCTGATTGAGGTGAGTCCCGGACACAGTCTTCCTGGCCACAAAGTGCTTTTGAATAAAGTCCAGGAGGAAGCCAACGTATGCTGCCCTTCTTTCCGCAGCAGCGCGGCACGCTCCTCCGCAGCTCTCCAGCGTTGCCTGTGTAAAATGTTGTTAAGTGTAGATGAGAGAGCAGACAACTACGGAGACACGCCGCAGAGTGACAGCTCAACAGACCGCGTGGCTCCAAGACATTGCGTTAGTGTACAGACTTATCTTTAGACTCTTGACAATTCAAGTTTCCATCAGCGTAGACACGCGACACCATACATCACACATACAGAACTGCATAACAATGTCCCACCATTAGTTATATACTAGCTGCAATATTTTATGTGATTAACTGAAAAGAAAGAACACATACTCCGTTTCTCTTGCCATGGCAACAGCAAGTCACTAAGTAAATGTAGCAGGAAATGCAACCAAGTGAATGTGAGAGCTGGAACTGCCTTTGTTTTGAAATTACGCCTGCACCATCCATCTCTTTCACTCTTCTAAAGAATATTCTCGCTACTTAAACAATGTTCAAAGCTTGAAGGAAACAAATGTTTTAATCATGATAGAGCATTTGCGATCTCAAAAGCTATGATACTATAACAACACTATAACCAAACGCTGCCTAACAATATTCAGTTTCAGCTTGCAAGATGAAAACCTGCATGTAGCAGGGAAATACCCGGCCAAATGATTTCTCTAATCATCAGAACAACGCCAATAGTTTTCTGGCAGCACTGAGGTTTAAATGTTGTACCATCCTCACATAAGCTGAATGCTGGGTTTTGGGCACAGGCTAAGCAAACACTATATGTATTTGCTTGCGCCTTGAACACACTCCCACGTAAATGCACCCGCAATGTGGCCCTCCAATATTTAAAACATTTTCTTCCTTGTAATAACTGCATGCCAACTTAGGTTTCATGCAGTCTTGCAAATGAACGCTCGTGCTGCAGTTTCTCACTTCATTTGCTAAGGCTGCTCATGATAGTGCACCATGCACCAAAGAACCATTTCATGGCAAGAAAATTGGTGTTCTTTTTCATCATAATGGAAGCGTAACAACCAATTAAAGCGACACATAGATGCACTCAGAAGCACAAGTAAACCAGCGCGCCATACACTAGTGCTAGTTTTAAAGCAACGCTGCGTTCACGATCTGTTGTCTCGTCATCAGCTGTTACTGAGTGGAACCTGTCGCTATTGGTGTGTAGATGGTTTAATTTCTGCGAGATTTTGCATGGCTAAACTTTTTAGCAACCTGAATAATGAAATTTTTTTTAAAACAGAATGATAGACAATCTCCTTCACTTCAATCAGAGAGATTCTCAAAAAAATTTAAAACAGCTTTTTCGAGAAGACAATTTTCAAACCTCGGCGTTTTGGTAAATCGCTTAAGCTTCAGCAAAATTTTTAAGTACCATAACGGCAAGGCTGAAAAACACACGAATTGTTTTAAAAGAATGCTGAAAGCCCAAATATCAAAGTCAATATGTACTGAGTTTCGTTATCCTCAGTTAAACTTGTCTATACCAATACAATCCTGAAATGCAGGTAATTAGGCCATTTGCCATGTTGGTGATTCATTTTTTTTCCCTCAAAAGTTCTTCCACAGCAAAGAAAAATAAAATACTTATAACGTTGTATTCCACTTCTTTGTTGGGAATAAATATTACATTCAAGATGTGCACCGCTTTTTCTCTAGGTGCGCTCAAAGTTAAGAAATTGCGAAAGTGGTGGAAAAGTGTTTTTTACAGACCAAAATTTGTCATTTTTTTTAAGGGGGGAACAAACATTTTTTTATGTGAAACTAACTTCGAAATCATTGTTCTTGGTCTAACACCTGTGTCTAAAGTAAATTTAATCGAAATCGAGAATGACGACAGGGACCACGTGTTCGTTGTTATCTGAACACAACCAGGTAGAAACACATGCCGAAAGGACAAATGAGGGAATAAGCTTATCTGCCAAACTGGAGTAATGCAACACCTAAGTGATTATGGTAGATGATGGCAGCAGCAGCCATGGGATGGCCAGTAATTGTGGAAAAAAATTGCTCTGTTGGAATCTTGCTTCTAGTTTTAAACATGCCACCATGATCTCTAGAACAGCTGGAAGTGCTAATGTCAGTTTAAGGACGTACTTAAAGTGGTCACGTAAAATCTAAAGGATAGATCTGTCTTGACATTAACGTCAAAGCACACACACTGTCAAGTCAAGTAAGTACACTGTGGGCAGGCAGCAATGAAAGCAATCACCAGAATAAACTGCTCGGCGCTACGAAGGCACACTCACCAAAAGCGGGTGCTCTCCAGTGTGATGGATGGAGCTCTGTGTTTGCTGCCGGAAAAAATGCGGAAATCTTACAGCATTCGGATGGCACTCCTCGATAACGAAAATAGCGTGCAGTTAAAAGTGCTGCAGGTCGCAGGACAGCAATACCTGAGTGGAACAGGAGAAGTGGCATTTCAAGCTTTACACAAGACGTACCGTTGGGAACAGTGGCAAGTAGTGGACTACGATGTCCTTCAGCTTCCTCTCGATGTAGGCATCCGTCTGTGGGTTCAGCGACAGGAGTCCGCAGATGAACTGCAGCATGGGAAGATTACACTGACGAGACCTCCACACATAAGTGCATGACTTGTTCTGTGCACACAATACATTCAAATAGCCAGTCAACATCTAAATGCAGGAGCACCTATGTAAAAAGTGTACATGGTATATGTATTACCAGGTACCAAGACTGATGTTCGCTAAAGTTGGTTGTAGCATTTGTTTTGATGTGTATCACATGGAAGTGCGCCAGTTCACAAACACAAACTCGCATACAGCACACAAAATGTTCAATCTACCAGACAGCGTACGACACACGCAAGTTTTGCCATTCATACGATGAAAATGAGAGGTAAAAAATGTATAGATAATAGGGAAAAATAACATGGCTGATCCCTCTGTCATAGGAATCGGTATAACATGAAAGTTAAAAATGTCTTCACAGATGTAGTAAAGCATTTGTTGGGCATTCTTTCACCCCAAGCGCGAAGGAATGACTACTACAGCAACAAATTGTAATGTCACGTGAAGAACGGCAAGCAGCTCGAAACTTACAACGCACTGCTCAAGCAGAAAGGGTGCACGGAACGAACATACACAGGATGAGCACGAACTAACTGTCACAGCTGTAACTTATTTCTGTGTGAGCAGCGCCCTCCTTTCGCAAAAGCAGCTGCTGCAGTGAGCCAAGTGAAATTCGTTCTCTTTACGTAAACTTGCGGTGAGAGCACAAGACGTACACACCACCGCCATCACGAGGTAAGCCCGCGCATGAGTGACCATGCCCTGTAGAGGCAAGCGCTCATCCGCGTGGGGCGACGACCTTTACAGCACGCTCTTTGAGCCTTTTGCGCCATCTTGCTAGTGACAACAAAACACGCTGACGTACCACCGATCTCCGAGTACCGCCACCGGCAAATGGTGTATATAAATAGCCCGCCGTTACCATGGCAAAGAACGTGCCGTCTGTGGCTGAATTGTTTCGTGCCCCGCGCTTTGGAGCGAGGGGTCGTAAGTTTGACTCCCGGGGACGGAACTTTTGTAGCGTTAGCTCCACTTGCCTAGCCGGAGCCGATTTCGTGTGGATCGTCATGAGCCGTGCTGCGCACGCATGAGGATCAGTGATGTCACACACCTGGCTCACCGGAGCCGGCGTCTCACGTGCTCTCCGCCACCACCACGCGCGGCTCGCCACTGCTTGTCTGCGCGTTCGCGAGGAGTGGCGTCGTAGCTGCGGCAGACAAACTGGCGCCGGCGTGCGCGCAGACTCCGCCACCGGTCTGCGCTTTCCAGAGGAGCAACGTCGTAGCCTTGGCAGACGTATTGGCGCCAGCGTGCGCGCAGCTATTCGCCTTCGCTGTGCAGTCGCCGTCTGACACTGCGCTGAGGCCGCTTGATAGCGCCTCTGAGTGGCATTTGCAGGTGGGTAACGCCATGAAGGAGAGCGCAAATGCTGCTCAACGGCGCAGAAGAGCCGAGAAGGTTATCTCATCGTAACCCGAAGTAGTTGCCTGGCAATTAGCAGTTCAGCGTACGAAGAATAAACAGAAGAAGGCTAATAATTAGGGGTGTGCGAATATTCGAAATTTCGAATATTTTTCGAATAGTGTTTCCTATTCGATTCGATTCGCACTGGTATTTTACTATTCGAACTATTCGAACTTCCCAAAAACAAATACAGTCAACGTCCGATTGAAAGTGACCCCTTCAGATTTGCAATATGCTTTACCTTATTACACTCTCGTATTGCGGCAAAGCTGCCTTTCAAGCTCCATTTCGGTCGAACTTTGCCAAGACACAGTCAACGTCCGATTGGAAGTGGTCCCTAGATTTTCAATATGCTTCACCCCATCACACCCCGGTATTGCGGCAAAGCTGCCTTTCAAGCTCTGCTACGGTCGCAAATGTATTAACTCAAGAAAACGCTGGTTGTTCCAACATGGAGATGAAAGATGTGGCAGAGGTGGGGGCTCAAGTAATGCTGTTTTGGACCTGAAATTTGGGCAGGAAGTCCGAAAAATCAGACGCCGAATTCTTTTAGCATCCAAAGTTTCAGATGTTCTTGTATATCGACGTCTATGAGGCAGATTTGGAACTCCGGACTTGAAGGGAGCACACCCTTGTCCGCCACATCAGTTGGGCTTCCACAGAAGTTGAAACAGGAGGAGAGGTTGAGGAAATGGCATCTTTGCCTATCACGTGGAAAGTGTTGTCGGCAACACTTTGGTTGCACCACATCATGTACATAAATACAATTCGGCCTCTACCTTATTCTTGATAAGACAACTATGAAACGCCACCCCGCCAGTGCTTCATCAACCTAGCGAAAAGAAACACTTTCATGCTGCTATCTCACAAGAATATGCTTAGGAATCCTTTCTAACTTTTTTTTCTGCAATTTTGCTTCGAAGTATCAGAAAAATATTCTAGAAATATTCGAGAAATATTCTAAAAATATTCGATTCGATTCGCACTCACACTTCAATATTCGAATTCGCTTCGCACCCGAAATTTTCCTATTCGCACAGCTCTACTAATAATCCTAGACAATCTGGAAAGCTAAGAATAATCAGCTGAACCTTTCCTAACTCTACGTATATCCTGGCATAGCCGAGCTAAGCCACTGCAAATTTTCTTCTGGTTTCTTATTTGCCTACTGTTAGTCTTTATATTTTACGTCATATCCATGACGGAAATACGTCAGTGGAGCCATGGTGGACCCCGGCATAAAACACTCTTGTGTTAAAAGAAGGATAGTCTTTCTGCGTGCACTTGCATGCAAAACCACGATTATAAACTGAAGAAGACGGGCAGATTGGGCAAGTTGGTAGGTTCCATTATGAACAAAAAAGATTTTAGTCTTTTTTTGGCCAAACATTGTTTTGAGTGTCATGTTTCACTTTTTGAGCGCACAAATGAACAAGGACGAAAAGTGAAGCGGACACAGCGCTGACTTCCAACGACGCTGTGTCCGCGTTGCTTTTTGTCTTTGTTCATTTGTATGCTCAAAAAGTGAAACATGAATTACCAACATGCCCAAGCATACGCTCTTGGAATGTCAGTGTGCACCGTTTTTCGTTGACACTAATATCCTTTTTGTTCATGATGACAGCCACACTAGAGAAGTGGCTGAGACATTTCATATATCGAGAAAAGCAAGTGATTGCCTTAGCCAACCTTCTCTGACGTTATCATCAAAGAAAACTGACTTGTTAATCAGCGTGACCAGTGAGCTGCCACGAGGCGGTGCCACTGGGAATGACAAATGTATCGTTTTTGACAATCAGCATGCGTGCTCGCTTTGAGCCCTTTTAAAAAGCATCATGTCTTTTTTCAATAAACCCTGTTGCAAGTTGAGCGCCATGTGTGTCACCTCTTCCTTCTTTCGTCCCGTGTGTTAAGCGCTGTTTCATATTTATCAGGATTACAAAATAGGACAGTGTTGCGACTACTTCACTTGTAGGCGGCATAGTTTCAAACAATGGCATTTACACACAATAATTCAAGTGGAAAGCTTTCAGCAAGATAATGTCTGCAGAGAACAGAGTAACAAGTGTTAATCTGAGTGACACAGACTTATATCCATTGCAAAATGAAAAAAAAAAAAAATGTATAACATTGTAGTTCAAAACGAGCACTTGGACAAAGCGAAAGGATAAGAAGGACATACACAATGCACCCTTTATCCCTGTGCTTCACCGAAGCGCTGGGCTTTCACAAATCTGTTCCATGTTCACATCAACTAGCCTTACTAAACAGCCTTCACTTACCAACATCAACCAGTCTTACTAGCTTACTAAACTGTAACAACATAAGAGAACTTGACGCTCTCTTTATGCTTTTTGTCACTGAATGCCCCCCACTAACACTGCATTCAACACCGCAACGACAGCTCATACCTCTATTGCTCAACAGGGTTTTGTTGCATCCACAGCATTTTGCGAGATTTGAATAGCACGAGATCCTCCTGCAGATCTATTAACCCTCAAGGAAGGCCAGCATCAGGCCCGGCAACACCTGTGCTCATTTATAAACCCATCGTTACTTTAAAAAAATGAGACTTAGGATGCCTAGACAAAAAAAAAATTTTACGTGCTAAGGGCATGTGCATAGAGATTTCTGAGACTGAATCAAATATGGACCAAACATTGGCAGAATCGTATCGAATGTCATGTGCCTTTCGACATATTTTTAATGTTGAACAGATTGTTCTTACAATTAACATAAGATGACATCTGCAACCTACTCTTAATAATTTTAGCATTAAAAGTGCAAATGAAGCATCAGCAACATTCTACTCTGTGCACCTGCAGAATTGTGCAAAGAGTGTGAACAACTGTTGACACTCCCCCAGCAAAATACCCTGCTGCACTATGCAAGGTTTCAAGTTTCATGCTTACAATATACCCATGGAGATGACATTTCTCGTACTTTTTTACCAACTTTGTGTTTATTTCGGCACTGCTGTTATTGTCACGTATTGGTAATTGATTAGGAAAATATCCACTATTACAAATAGCAACTATTCAATTTGATATATGAAATTTTAAAATACTTGGGCACCCTTATTACATGCTAATCCCCTGCATTTTGTTAAATGCTCGGCCTGGGATAACAGGTGCAATGAGGCCCTCACTCACCAGAGGCAGGTGCTGCTTGATGGCAGCCAGCTGTGCCTGGGGGATGGGCTTCCCAGCGTACAATGCACCAGGCAGGATCAAGGAGTCCAGCAGCCTTGGAAGCACACAATCTGCCATGCCCTACATGGAAAGATGGATCCAGAAAGTATAGCTATTTTTGACAGCAGTCATAAATAATAAAGTCAAAACAGCCGTAACGGACGCTGCCGTCAGGCTATTAGACAACTTTATTCTAAGGAACTCGATATTCTACAGTGAAAAGGAAAAGATGGTAATGTGTTGATTTTTCCATTATTTAGTAATTAACATGAATTAGGGTGTCACTAAATACCTCCTTATTCTGAACTCAGTCAAGTGCTATTTTTGAAAAATATGACCACTCAGGCTCAAAATACATGGGTCATTTGTTATCAGTCATACCGAGCAAACAAGCATTATAGTTTTGGCACAGCTCCTGGAATGCAGCACGTCGAACGACTTGTAGAACGTGGCAGTGTCTTCAGCAAAGTGATTCTCTGCAGCAATACACGGCACAGCAATGTAAAATGAGAGGCTAGCTGCGCCCACTCTGGAAGCATGCACAAATCTGCACATCTCGTTTCAAGTCAGTTGAAGTACAGCATAGACTGCTTATAACGTAAGTTGCCGGAGTCGCGAATATCCGCACTATAAGCGGTACCGCACTTATAACCAAAACAACATTTTTGAAAGGTTGCACGTGTGCAAAACATGACCAACAGGCAGGCGCACGATTCCGACTATCGAGGCATGCGACTGGGATGTAAGTTTGCATCTGCTTACACTTGAAAATGTTGAACGGTTAGCGTCCGCAGACCTGCCGTGCCGACATAACGAGCGCGGAAAAAATGCGCTGTCACGGGAAGTCGCCGCGGTAACACACTGCGCATGCGCGATGTCGAAAAGGGTGGCGACCACAAACTACCACTCGAGTGTTTCACACGCACGCCTGCATTTTCGTTAAAGATGTAAGTCACCCCTTCTAAACGCAACAACTGCAAAATGTTTCATTGACTCGGCACCGAACTGCAACTTCTGTAGTCCGCGGCCGCCGACATGGCAGCTGGCGCTCGTTAGGCCTAGCGTGCACGTTGCAACTTGGCTTGCCGCCGCGAGAAGCTTGCCCTAGACAACACGGAGATCGGGCGTAGAAGAGATGGCGCTCGTGAGTTAAATCGAGGGCATCACGCGTGAAACGAAGTTTCGGTTCGCGGTCGGCAGAACAGCCGCGGCAACTATCCTGAAAAAGTCTTTCAAGCTTGTAAGTCCGCCTGTTGGCGGCAAAGGCGAAAGCTAATCGCGTCTCAAAGCATTGTTACTTGCGGGGGAATCGAGGTTGCACGCATGATATCTGCGCTCTGCGACGAAGCGAATATTTTCCCAACGGAGACGAACAGCGGTAACGCGATCTTAATGCGCATGCGGGCACCTGTACGTCGCGGAGTGCGCATGTCAAGCGGCTGAAGTAAAGGGGGCAAAGGCTTCTCCGTCGGCCATGTAACCGCTCCCCCTCCTCACACCACGCACCCGCGCCAGGCTGCTGCCTCCCACTGCCATCCTGTTTTTTTTTTTTTTTCTCCTCCCGCTCCTTGTTCGTTCATTCCGCGTCCCCTCCTCCTTGTAACGCCGTCGCCGCTCTCCCCCCCGCCGGCTCATCTCTGCTGAGAAGCACGCTCGCTCCCTCGCATCTCTGAGAACGTCCGGCAGCCGCATTATAACCGGTCTTTCATCTCAGGGGGACTGCACAATAAGCGGTATGCGTATACATACAGTTCTATGGGAGGGTAAACGGGAGTCAGAAAAAAACGCATTATAGCCGGTACTGCACTGTAAGCGGTTACGTTATAAGTGGTCTGAGCTGTAATACACAACGCGCGGTGTGCCTTGATAGTTGATGTGTACAGTTGTATGCATTGCTGCTGAAGGGGATAATATAGTCCCTGGTACCCTTCTGCTGCATTGTCATTTCAGACTTACAGAGGGCACCGCAGCAAATGCATTGGTGTGAATACTGTATTGGACGCCTGATCTACGGTTTTATTTGAAATCATCACAATGAGCTTTGCGGAGATCGGAAAACAAAAACTCACAGGGTCCCTCATGCACTCACCTAAGACGACATGAAAATGAAAGCCATCCTGTTTCACCAATTTATAGGCTTGTGCGAATATAAAGTTTTAGATTCAAAGCGAATTCAAAGCGTATAGTAATTTGGTCGAATAATTTCGAATCGAATTCGAATAGTATATATCACATATTGCAAAGGAAAAGGAGCATGTCTGTAATGACCCAACTAACCTGCACATTATTATTTTTTAATTGAAACAAGGCATGCGCAAAAGTCATTCTCTTTGGTTCAAAGGAAGTGGAAGTAACTTTGAGTAGTAGCAGGATCTGGCTTTCGATAGAATGCAAGTGATAATTTGTAAAATAATAGTTTTAAAATTTACTATACTTGGAGTATATAAGCCAGTATAACGAGCTTTTCAACTTAAAAAAATGATGAATCGATGTGAGGGTAATATGTTCATTTAACCTTGAAGTGGTGCTTTGCGGTAGTGCGAATTTTTCCTGGAAAGGTGTATTCACGGTAGAGCACCCCTCCGCTGCAGTGAAACCAACTTTACAGGGTGGGGGAGGTTGGGGGGGGGGGGGGGGAGTTCTGTGCGGACTAATGTACAGCCGCGGCCACATCTGTGCAGAGCGGGCGAGCAGCCAATTTTTGCTCAGCGGGGCGACACCTTGAGGCAGTTTCAGGCTCTGACGTGGTGTGTCAGGAGCATGCATGGCCTAGTAGTCAGGCTGGCCACGTCGGAGCCCAAAACTGCCTCAGGGTGTCGTCCCGCGGAGCAAAAATCGGCTGCTTGCGCACTCCACACAGACGTGGTCGCGGCTGCACACCTTTTCGTTCATTTCGAATACTTTGAAATTTCCAATAACTTAAAATCCAATCGAAGCAAATTCGAATACTGTAACATTCGTTCGAATATTCGAAGTGCTCGAATACCGTATTTTCTCGCATATAACCCGCACCAAAAATTGAAAAAAATCGCCTGAAAAGTGGGGGTGCGGGTTATCTGCGAATAATCCGGAAGCAGAGGTCGGCTTCACGGCAATGCATGGCCTGCCGTGCAGTCCGCATCCCCATCGGCATCGTCTGGTGCAAAGCCAATAAAAGCCAACACAGGCCATAGACAGATCCCCTCCGTAGCGTGTTTATTCACTTTTTGCGTGCTTTGTTTGATTTGGTCAACAGCGTCACAACAGCGATTTGACAGCGTCTGTCTCCGAGTCAGGTGTGGCCAGTTTGCACCGTTGGTCAGCCTTGTCTGGTGAGGCAGGCACCATGAGTGGGTCTCGGTGGCAATCTTTCACTGCGAAAGAAAAACTCGAGATTATAGCTGCTGCGGAAGAAATCGGCAACAGAGCTGCTGCGAGGAGGCATGACGTCGACGAGTCCTGCATTTGCAACTGGCGAAAAAAAAAGGCCTCTCTCGAAAGTGCACACAAGGAGAAGCGAGCATTTTGCGGCCCGAAGACTGGTGCGTACCCCCTTCTTGAGACGCAGCTTGTCAAATTTATTCAGGAGCGGAGGAGTCGCGGCCACGCTGTGTCAACGGAGATGGCGCAAATGGAAGCGCTCAGGTTGGCCCGCGAGATGAACATCTCACGCGAGTTTCGTGCGAGCCGTGGATGGCTCCAGCGATTCGGGCGCATGCGGAGGCCAGACATTGCGCTGCTGTGCCAGTGGATCGTGGATGCGTCGGGGGCGATTCCGGCCAACATGGTGCGCAAGAGCTTCAAAAAGTGCGCCATCAGCAATTGCTTGGATGGCACCGAAGACGATTGCGTCTTCGAGAGCGGCGACGAAGCCTCGGATGGCAGCAGCGACAGCGGCGAGTCGGGCGATGATCGAAGGAACGGGAATCGGTGCCGTCAACGTTGCGGCGATCGCTTCGAAATAAAGTTCTTTTGTAAACGAGATTGTGACTGTGTAGTTGTGACTTCCAAAACAGTTTTTTTTAAGCTAAGCATGCGGGTTATACGCGAGGATTTTTTTTCTTTTTTCGGGGAGTTCAAAGTTAGGGGTGCGGGTTATATGCGAGAAAATACGGTATTCGCACTAGCCTGCCAATTTATCATTCACCATTGTCGTAATCGGAGCGTGAGAGGCCGCATGAGCAACTAACTGCACACTGTGTTGATGCTATGGCTGCTGCTGCTGATGATGAAATATGGCTGAGACCTTTATAATGGGCGGGCAGCTTTCAACCACCCACTCGTTACGCAGCTCACAGGGCTTGACGCCTGGTGTGATTCTATACTTTTGTCACGCAATACACTCAAACCTCGTTATAACAAAGTCACATCTGCCATGAAAATAACTTTGTTATATCCGAAAATTCTTTATAAACGTTTATTCATAACACTGTATCTCTGACAAGACTATTCTTCATTTACTTTGTTATAACCGATAATTCGTTATATGGAGGTTTAAGTGCATAACATCTGTTAAAGTGACTCCTCAACCCACATGACGCCTGCATAGGGTATTTTTTGAAGCAGTTTCAAGCACTGACATGGCTCCGTGGTCGAACGCTTGACTGCCACCCAGAATACCTGGATTCAATACCGGCTCGAACCCTGATTTTTATGTAATAGTTTTTAAGATCATGTGGGTTTTTGTGCCGCATGCTGCATTTTTCTTCTGATGAGGCACTTAATGCTTTTGCTTCAAATGTAGGGATGGCATGGAGGATGACAAGCTTTCAGAGGGTGCTGAAGAGGCAAGCTTGTCAAACGAGGGCAGTGGGAACAATGAGAACAACAGAATAGAAGCATTCATGATTAGCTGCCAGTGGTTGAATTACCTGTATAAAGGACATCTGTGCTTTTGTTTTTGCATTAATGCAAACATCAATACAGAAGCCTAGTCTCACCCTGGTATAAATGAGACCCGCACATAGCCGAAACAGCTGCCCGCACAGGTGGTAGACGTTTCCCAGGCTGTCGCGCGTTGCCGCGGCGGCAGCAGTGTTCCGCAACTGAGCCGTTGCCACGGCAACAAAGTCTTTGAGGTAGCAGGCAACGCTCTGCCTCAGCTGAGCCAGTGACGAGATGCCATCCATCGCGCAGACGATGTCGGCGTACTGAGCCAGGCAGTCGAGGAAGTGGACGGCAAGGTCGTCGTGCGCAGTCACCTCGTCCGAAGGCACCACGGTGCCCACCAAGCTGTTGTAGTTGGCAAACTCCTTGCGGCCTAGCACAATCCTAGAACAATGCAAGCATAACATTAGCATGCCAAGCTCAAAATTTGAAAAATACAAGTACACTCAGCGTCTCTTCCATCCTCCGCTCGCTCAGACTGTACACTCTCTCGAACGCTTTCTCCTGATTTTACAGTGTTCCACCGACAGGATATTGAACTTCGACCTTGTATGAACCACCACGGCGATGACAATGTAGTTGACAATGTAGTTGACGCTTGGAGTGTTTCTATAACTGCTATCGTAATAACAACCTTAGAGGTTAATATATGCTGGTTGGATCCTGGTTCAACTATTTACGCGAGAAAATAAAGTAATCATTACCGTGAGAGCCGAGTCATCTCCGAGTTTGGTGGCTCCACACCGACGCAGCAACGGAGCCAGGCTTGGACGAGCCTGGCATCGCTGTTTGCGACACGTGATTCTAGCTCGGAGCACGCTTGGTCGTCTTCCAGCACCAGGCACAGGAAGCGGCCAGATGCACTGCGACGTTGAAGCATGGATTCAAGAGGTCAAACCGTTGAGCCCATGCATGTTTGTGCATAATGTTCTAAAGCCAAAGCAAAAAAAAATGTTATCAAATGAGATGACAGTTAAAAGAAGAATCTTGTTCTGACAAAGTCTCAACTGACACAGATATACCTCTTAAAAAGTGCTAGAAATGAGAAATATCATTAAAAAGGTGTGTTGTGGTTTATCTACACAATGTGCTCTTATACACCTCCTCTCTTTCTGTGGCAACAACAGCAGCACTGGCTCCTTATGTTTTTCACCTGCGTACAAGCAATGCAACAATCGGAAGACTTCGCATTATTATCCAACCACTGTGCTTGTACCCTGAAAACTGAAGCCGGTGCACATATTCACAAATAAGAATGAAGAGCAGCCATGCATGCTATCGTTGTACTTGTGTGTTCACAGTTGCATGCTGAATGCAATGCAGGATGCCAGCAATGCTGTTTCTAGTGTGACACCGCTGTTTACAGTGTGCAGGAGTAGTGGGCATGCATAGGTGAGGTGACAGAAAGCGTGGCATTGGGCATAACTTACCTGGGATTGCTTAGGTACACTTGACTGGCACAAAATACATTTCGTGAAAAAGGGGCGTAGAGAAGAGAAGAAAGTGAAGTGCCTCTTTCTCTACACCCCTTTTTGGCGAAATGTATTTTGCGCCACAGTCAAGTGTACCTAAGCAGTGTAAGCACTAACTCGCCCAAAAAGAAACCGTTTTGGATTACCTGGGATGCGTGTGAGGCGAATATCCAAAGTGTTCAAAGAGACTTGCGAAGTTGGCCTTCACTGGAACCGTCTGTGACGATGGCCTGCAATAAGGGAGAGATGGTTGCAGCCATTCGGCCATGTGCAGCACTTCGCCCACGTAGCTGTTTCCGGTATATATCTGCCTGGCTGCAAACAAATCTCACAAGAACCTCAGACTGTTCCTTCTCTCGCGTAATAACTTTAAATGAAGGAAAGTAGATGACTCTTAAGGGCTCGTTTTCTTTGCTAGCCATAATATTAATGAGAACTAACAGAAATAACGCCAAGGAAAGTTCCTTGGCGTTATTGTCTGTTAGTTCTCAGTAATGACTTTAAGTAGGGGTGTGCGAATATCAAATTTTTCGAATACGAATCAAATACGAATATCCACCTTCGAATATCAAATCAAATATCGAATATCAAAGGAAATATGCCTCCACAGTAACAATATTTTATTTAACATGTAGCTATTTGAAAAAAAAAAACATTAACAGCCTGACTGGCAACAGAACATACACTGCTATCTCCAGAACACAATGTCCAGGCTAGCACAATGCACATCACAACACAAACAAATATCACGGCACAATGAAAGTAATGACTACATGTTATCATGAAGAAATATGAGTTGCTCCACATGATCAGGCAGCAGGCGCTCCCTTGTAACAGAGACACCCCCCCCCCCCTGCCACTGAAAAGGCACGCTCGCTTGGAACAGAAGTGGCTGGTATAGGGTACATGGGGCAAAGCTTTGCCAGTCTGGGGTATCTGAAGGTGCCTAAAGTCCGACACCAGTCACGTGGGTCACTGTCTTTCTTCAGAAGTGGTCCCGCATAGTGAACGAGTGGTAGTGCGGCACGTTACGGCCGCATAATATTCAAAATGTATGGTTACATGATCGCCAACAGCGCTGCACGTCGGAGATGCACCAGCAATAAATCATACGTATTGGGGCGCTCGTCGCAGACCGATATCGTGCATCCGTGTACTTACGATGTTTATCGCTCCTGGCGGCAACGTTTTTAGAGTTACGAACGCAGCAGAAATGTGGAGGACGAGTTATTTTATGCATGAAAATCGAATCGCATATTCGAATTTTTCGATTATTCGAAGTTATCGAATATTCGAAACTTTTCGAATACACGATTTTCGAATCGAATACGAATATTTCGAATGTAATATTCGACGAATATTCGAAACTTTCGAATATTCGCACACCCCTAACTTTAAGTATTTTATGAAGAAAAAGCGCACAAAAAAAACAACGTAGACAATGAAGAGAGGGAATACACAGAGTGCTGTGTGTCTTCCCTCTCTTTCTTGTCCACATTTTTTTGTGCACTGTTTTTCTTCAGAAAATGAATACGCACAAACCAGCCCAAGCTGCCATCTTGTTACAATAACGGTGAGCTATTGAAAATTGTTATTCACACAATTCATATTATGAAATGGGTGCAAGTCTTCATGCAATACTAACTGCATCTTTCACTGAGAGTAATGAAACTGTGACAGACCTTGCCTAATAAACCATGCTTTACTGAGTGAAGGCTGCGAGAGTCAACAGACAAGGAAATGCTGAACAAATATGCATAAAATATACCGGGTGTATTTTTTTAGACCACACAGACTTTTTATAAGAAGTACTCTTATGTGAATAGTAAATTTTAGGTTCGAAGCAAATAGAGATTTGGTCAAATTATTTCTTGAATAGTATGCAACATATATTATAAAGAAAAATGAGCATATTTGTCTTGAGCCCACTAACCCACACAATATTTTTTTTAATTCAAAAAATGCATGTGCAAATATCATTCTTCTTGGTTCAAAGAGAAGTGGAAGCAACTTTGATTCTTAGCAGTAAGACTTTTCGCTGGCTAGTCGGTTCATATCATTGAACGTGTAGACAAGTGCTGCGCAAGCACGAAGGAAGGAAGCAGAAAAAGAGACAGGAAAGAGTGCAGACTTCCAACTGTTTATTTCTTCAGAACAACAAACCAACATATAGGCATACAAAACACATGTGCGGCCCGCGTACGCAAACCCCCCAGCCTCTGTGAGCACTGTTGCGCAAATGTCACAAGGAAAAACGGCCACACATATGCAAGAAAAAAGTTCAGGCACCACGCATCACAAATGCGCATATACCACATGTGCGCGTAAAACTTCGACACGCTGCTTCTACTGACAGCGACACCACACGCCACTGCTGTGATCAACATGAGCCACAAAATATTAGCAGGATTTGACTTTCGGTAGAATGCAAGTGATAACCTGTAAAATATGTTACGTTTTAATATTCATGATACTTACAGCATATAAGCTGGTGTAACGAGCTTTTAAACTTAAAAGTTATGAATCGACGCTAGGGTAATATGTTCATTTAACCTTGAAGTGGGACTTCGCGGCAGTGCGGATTTCCCCTGGCAAGGTGTATTCATGGTATCACGGTAGAGAACCCCTCCACTGCAGTGAAACCACCTTTACAAGGGGTTGCATGCGGTTTATATATGTCTATTTGTTTATTTCGAATACCTTGAAATTCAAAATAATTTAAATTCGAATCGAAGCAAATTTGAATACTGTAATATTCGATTGAATATTCAAACTGCTCGAATATTCGCACAAGCCTAATAAAAAGCCTATAACAGTCAGGCTTCTGTTGTTTTCACACACGAACTATACGTTAAGGTGGAAATACTTTTCCGCAGCTAAAATGAAATTGAAGTGGCGAATTAACAAAAGCTCGTTAATTAGCACTTAATTATTTACTTGAAGCCAATAGTTTATAATAAAAGGTTGTAGTCATTCACTATTTATGGCATACCCATCTTTTTAGAAATTGCAAAAGTTGCACGTAGTTTGAGATATTAATCATCGAATTTTAATGGAGATATTGAAACTGACTGCTCCCGTTGCGCAGGAAATGTGGCTACTCCGTTACGTCAGACAGGAAGTGACAAAATCTCAATGAAACTCACAGGTCAAGTGCCAAAAGCGTGATGTTCACAGCAAGGTCCGTGAAACAGGTGGCCGGGGATGCAGCCTGGACAGGCAGTGCCAGTGCCTTGTGCAGGAACTGCAGTGTGCTTTTGAAGATGGCATCACTGAAGGCTGCATAGGGAGTGCAGTGCTGGGAGATTAGCACGCATCGACAGAAGGTGGCAGCAGTTTCATGTCAAGGAAGGTCCAGCGACCATTATGACATGTGCACTTGCACATGCTAATAGCAATGAGCATTCGCTGACATTTATCACAAAGTTCATTTGAAAATCACACACACATGCACGTATGCAGATCGGGCACTATATAATGAGCACCAGGAGGGATGTATATGTGGCATCTGTTGAAATAAAATTCATGAAAGTTCTGCCGATCATTCACCACATAGAATTCTAAAACAGATTTTTGGGCAAGTTGACCCATACATAGGAAACTTAAAACTAGGGGTGTGCGAATATTCGAAATTTCGAATATTTTTCGAATAGTGTTTGCTATTCGATTCGATTCGCACTGGAATTTTACTATTCGAACTATTCGAACTTCCCCCCCAAAAAATAGTCAACGTCCAACTGAAAATGCCCCCTTCAAATTTTCAGTATGCTTCACCTCATTACACTCTCGTATTGCGGCAAAGCTTCCTTTCAAGCTCCGTTACGGTCGAACATAGTCAAGACACGGTCAACGTCCGATTAGAAGTGGCCCCTAGATTTTCAATATGCCTCACCTCATCACACCCCCGCATTGCGGCAAAGCTGCCTTTCAAGCTCCGCTACGGTCGCAACTGTATTAACTCAAGAAAACGCTGGTTCCAGCATGGAGATGAAAGATGTGGCAGAGGTGGGGGCTCAATTAATGCTGTTTTGGACCTGAAATTTGGGCAGGAAGTCCATAAAATTGGACGCCGAAGCTTTTTACAATCCAAAATTTCAAATTTTATTATATATTGATGTCTACGAGGCAGATTTGGACTTGAAGGGAGCAGACCCTTGTCTGCCACATCAGTTGGGCTTCCACAGAAGTTGAAAGAGGAGGAGCGGCTGAGGAAATGGCATATTTGCCTGTCACGTGTAAAGTGTTGTCGGCAACACTTTGGTTGCACCAAATCATGTACATAAATACAATTCGACCTCTACATTGCGCTTGAACCTAGCGAAAAGAAACACTTTCATGTTGCTATCTCATAAGAATATGCTTAGGAATCCTCTCTAACTTTTTTTTCTGCAATTTTGCTTCGAAGTATTCGAAAAATATTCTAGAAATATTTGAGAAATATTCGAAAAATATTCGATTCGATTAGCACTCACACTTCAATATTCGAATTCGCTTCGCACCCAAAATTTTGCTATTCGCACAGCTCTACTTAAAACAGCACAAAAAAGACAGAACAGAGAGAAAGACGCACAGATACAGTGCTGGAAATTCTACCTACAAAGCCGTGAGAAAGTGCTGATGAGGCGAGCACGTCAAATGGCGAGGAGAGTGAAATTGACAAAGAGAACAGAATAAGTGTTTGGACTGGCCTCCAGTCGTTCCATTATTCTGAATACAGTGCAGTCCACTTATAACAATATCCAAGTGCCAAGGAAATCCCATCGTTATAACCGATAATTGTTATAAGTGGGTTGAAAAAAAGAAGACTATTCTGACAAATCGTCAAAGACAATTCGGACAATTCTGGCCGCCTTCGCGGCCAGAATTGGACTGCTGATGGGCATGCTCATGGCACAAGCGCCCAAGAACCATTCGAACGAGGCGTCTTCAACTTCTTTGTGACCACGCTGTCGAAGTCGAGGGCGGGCACTTTTTGGCCGTCACTCTGATCCTTTAAAAAGCTCTTCTTCACTTCCTGTGTAATTTTCTTGTGCTTTCTTTTCTGTAACAATGACACGCAACCTTGCGAACGTTGCAGTGCAGGCGGATCGGCCATGACGTCCCAATGTCCTGTCCACGGCAAAACGTAAAACGGAGGCATGTTGTAGAGAAAGACAGTCAAAGCATGGCGCACACAACAGGTGAGCAAGCGGTGCGAGCCAATGTTGGTGCGACCGGGCGTGCGGAGGAGGCCAAAGCGGCGGCTCCGGGTGGAGAGTTCAGAAGGAAAGCTCCTCCACCTCTCGCTTCCTCATAAGTGGCATAGTCGGCTCCTTTTCGGGGTGTGAGGCGCATCGCTGCGCATGCCGTCGGTGCGGAAAGCCATTTTCAGCGCATGCTGTAGCCGGATTCAATCGCTATATCTGATATCGCGGCACTGGACCATCGTAATAAGTGGTTTATTTTACCATAGAAAGCATGCAAAAGTGGACGGTGCCATCTTTGTTCATCATTATATCCGATATATACCGTATTTACTCGCATAATTTGCGCACTTTTTTTTCGCGAATTTGGAGCTCCGAAAAGGGGGTGCGCAAATTACGCGGAGATTTCGCGAGCACATCTGAAATAACGAACAATATATAGTCCTAACACGCGCGATATAATACATTAAAGAAGAAAATAAATTATAGCGCAAACGAAGGGTTTTTAACAGAATTAGCACGTACTTTAACCAGCCAGATTCGGTCATGCGCGGTCTAGTCAGAATCACTGGTTGAGAAGTCCGACTGAGAATCATCGCCGCGGCCGCTGTCACCGCTTTCCCAAAGCGCGTCGTCCTTGGTTCCGTCGAGTGCGTTGAGGCGTCTTGTTGAAGCTCTTCGCGACAATTCTGGGAGTAACGAGGTGCCACGGCACGGCGATACCGGTGGGCCTAAGCTCTCGCACATATTTGAAAAGGCATTCTCCAACGGCAGGAAACTTTCCATGCTTCGGTCCTCGGAACGGTCTCCTTCCCGGTCTTGTATTAAAAAGCGAACTCTTCTGCGGCACGATTCCCGTTTCCTTAGGCAAATTCTATAACAGTGAGCTTGAATTTTGCCGAATAGGTATTGTAGCTCAGCGCAGGAGAACAGTGAAAACGCAACTGGCTGATCGCGAAACCTAAACTTCCGAAATCAACGAAGGCTGCGTCGCAGCGCGGACGCAGAGGAGGAGGGTCAGCGCGGGAAAATGTTGGCGCGACTGGCCCTCGCACGCCTCCCAGAGAACACCCATACACTTAGAGAAGGGAAACTGTACCTTTGACAGTGCAACGGAAATAAGGGTAGCGGTGGCGTTGTGAACTAAAGTAGCCGACCAAGAGATGCCGTTGTACAACAGGAAACCTGATACCCTGACAACCCTGACAACCGCCCGCTTTGGTCACTTGTTTTGTCTCGTTTGGGGTCGTTTTGCGACGGTGTGCACGGTGCGCACAGTGGTGCTGCTAGAGGACGGACGTGTTTTTCGTGGGCTCCGGAATGACAGCGTCAGATAAGTGCTTTTTTTTTTTTCCATGATTCGAGCTTGTTTGTTTAGTTAAGCCACTAGATTGCAGCTTAATAGAGCTTACAACTTTGTGCTGTTGGTACAAAGTGGTGTGACAGTCGCTTCGGGTGTTTTTTTTTTTTTTTAATATTTGTTTTTTTGACCACCACGTGGCTGAAAGGTGCACAGGTGCTTTGAAGTGTAACATACTTGCGGAGTTTTGTGATATCGTTTGGCTTTAATCTAATCTGCCGCGTGAATGCTCTATAGCCATGGTCAAAAAGACCGTAAAGTGTTCAGGATGCGGAATGGGGCGGAAAATAGAGGTTTGTGAGGATGAGACGACAGAGAGAGCTGACGCCAAGTGTAAGCAATGCGAGTTAGAGGCGAAGATGGAAATAATGATGGCCGCCCAGAATGAGCTCAAGGTGAGAATATCCGAGCTGGAGAAAGCGGTAGCGACAGAGCGGGAAAAAACGATGGCTATGGCGGAAAGGCTTAAGTCAGCCGAGGAGGGATTGGCAAAGGTAGCCATGCCAGCAAAGGTAGCCATGCCAGCAAAGGTAGCCATGCCAGCAAATGTAGCCACGGGGAACAGGGAAGCAGGCGACAGCGGGAAAAATGGGGCATCGACCCCCACAGTGGTAGGCGCGAAGGGGGAAACAGGTTTGCAAAAGACAGGTGCAAGGGACACAGGACCCACCTTCCGCGAAGTAGTCTTGGGAACGGGAGGGGAAAAAACAACAGCAGTAGCACGCGCTAGTAACAGCTAGCCCACGTGAAAATGGGATGTGAATTCCCAGCTGGAAAACGGGTTTCCAGCCTGGTTTTCAGCTGGAAATGGCTCTTCAGGCTGGAAATTTTCCATTCCCAGCTGGAAATTGTATTTCCAGCTGGGAATGAAACCCATTCCAGGCTGGAAATGGTATTTCCAGCATGGATATGGAAATAATTCCCGACTGGAAAGCCATTTCCAGCTTGACGTCTCCAGTTCCAGTTGGGAAGTTATATTTCCAGCTGGAAATTTTTCCAGCTTCACTTGGGAAATAATTTGCTCAGAATGAAATTTTCCTGTTTGAGCGAGAAAATGGTATAGTTGACAAAAGGAATTCCAGCTGCCCAAAGATTGATCTGCATACAATTAAGTGATAGCAGATTAAGTGTATAATGCAGACCGTGCATTTAGACATGACTTAGAACAGTGGTTCACAAATGGGGGTCCGCGAGGTCATTCTTCGGGGTCTGCAAAACCCAAATAAGCTTATTGCAAAAAAAAGAGAGAGTTTTTTGAAGGCCCAGTATGTCCCGTGACAGCGGCCCCTTCTGGTTTTTGGTATGCTTCACTGCATTACATTTGTGCAGTGCGACGGAGCTGACTTGTTTCTCCTTCATGAGGTGGCTGTAAAGTTTCTGTTGCAGTTTTCTACGACATATGCGAGCATGCTTTTTCCAGGCTTGCATATTTGAAAAACAAACATCGCGATAAACAGGTTGAATGTGGCTGCAGACCAGAGAACTTATTGACAAGTTGTTCAGATCGAATTGACGTGGCACTTTTGCCTGACCATTCTTTGCCACGTAGAAATAAAAGGCATCTATTTCACACGCTGCATATTGCGTATAACCCACCCACCCCCTCTTCCTTTGACTGCAAGGGGTCTCCCTGAAACATCCATGTCTGAGAACCACATTGAATATTCATCACATACATTTTACAACCGTGATCTTCCGTGCCCGGGCCGTGCGGCTGGGTTGCAAAAAAATTGAAAAATATGTATGGCTGTGGTAACACGCACTTTTATTTGACCTTTTCAGTAGTCGTGCTCCCGGTCGACACGGCATTACAAATATGTTACAACTGTATACGTCCAACCAGGTGCTTGCTCAGTTCCTCACTGAGCCGTTGCGCCAATAGCTAGTGTTTAAACAATAGTAGTTACTTCCTTATGAAAAGGGGCATTATTTTCAGCATTCGCCATTGACTGCCACGATCGAAAAGCAGTGAACTTTGCTAACTTGCTCTACAGTGTGTACTTGCTCACTCCGACGCCGCAGCCATGAAAAACGCCGCACTGCCGCGATGTTTGTTGGCATCTCAGTAGCTCTATTGTCGTATCATTTCTCGGCGACTTATGACGTTGATGCTAAATAATAACCTACTCTGTAATATAAATACAGCGTACAAAAGTTATATTTCTTTTTTTAAGGTTAACATCATTAAAGACAGCGGTCCGATAGACCGCATAAATTATTATGTCGCCGCAGTCAGCCGCAGTTTCGTACAGCACATGGCGGCTAGTCGTGGTGATATTGGTGATACTGTGCGTGTGTGTGCTCGGTGTTCGCTACTCTATAGGGAGTTTCCTTGATGAATATCTGTGCGACAGTTACATGGAATAGTTCTTTGTGGTCAGGTTTATCTCTGGAAAGTGTTACGAGTGATGACCAGCATGTTCGAACGGTTTTTATTGCTGTACTATGTGCGATGTCTTGGATACACCAGCGCCGATCAAGGGACAGCGATTTTCTCAGCTCTAATTGTTCCAATTGGAGGTAAGTTGCACTTATATATTTCAAGTATAAGTGAACGTTTGTCCCGAATGCTTGTGGGCTTCGTTATCACGGTGTCATGTTACCTGGCTGCGTGTAATGTTTATATATGCGCGAAGTACACTACGGTTTGTGTAAGCAGCCTTTGTCTCCAGTAGCCCTGTGCCGTGCAATGCTTGTGCCTACTGGTGCGCATGCGTCTATGCAACAAACGCGAGTAATTATATGTTCGAGTGAACTCATTGGACGCCTATTCGGAGTAGTTTAAGGTCGATATAAATAATCGTTACATAGCACGACCTACAGTATGAACCGCAGTGCTCATCAGATCTTGCTCACCTTTGCTTTGCACTGCATTGACTTTGTATTGTGGTACTGCTTTTGAAAGCTGTATTGATGCTGTTCATGGGATTTGGTAAAACTATACTTTTGCTATAATTGCGTTTTATGGGTCATTGTGGTTTTGATGTTTGCTCACCATGTATAAATATTTTTTTTTCAGGTGGTGTACGAGGATATGAGCAAACTCATTCTACATCTCGAGATATGTTCCAACACTTGCTACAAGCGTTCAAATAAATGCTGTTTAATTTCACCACCATGTTCTTTGACTGTGTGCAGTTCACTGGACGAACAGGTCCTGTAGGAACCATGCTAAGACGCATGCAATGCGAGGTCAAATCTGGAAACTCTTCCATTTCCAGCTGGGAATGAAGGATTCCAACTAGAAATTTTGCCATTTCCTGCTGGAAATATTTGCTGGAAATATTTCCATTCCCAGCTGGGTTATGGAACCTGGAAATTTTTCCAGGCTGGAAATTTTCCCATTTCCAGCTGGGAAATTTTCCAGCCTGGAAAGATTTCCAGGTTTCATAACCCAGCTGGGAATGGGAATCATTTTCACCTGAGAGGTGCAGTGGCCAGGTGCGGGAGAGTCCACCAGAAAAGTCGGATCACGTGATAATCGCCGGGGACTCGAATTTAGCTACATGCGCAGAAGCAGTCAAGGAAAGGGTGAGAGGCGACAAACGAGTTTTAATAGGAAAGTTCCCGGGCCATAGGCTGGGATCAGTGATGAGACAAGCTAACGCAAAACTCGCAGCTAAGTCTAATGGACGTAACCTCGTGATAATCGCGGGAGGTCTAAACGACGTCTTGAGTAACGAATCAGCCGAACTAGCGACCACATTGGCGAAAGGGGTCGATGACATGCGCGCCATTTCCCCTCAGGTGCAGATAGTGGTATGCACAATACCGGAGGTACCGGTGCGTGACGGCAACCTGCAAAGAGCGGATTGTCGACGCAAACAAAGAGATATGGCAGATGAGTAGAGAGAAAGGCATCGAGGTAGTGGAAATAAACAGAGAGGTGCACAGGTGGGGTGGTTTTCGAAGAGACGGAATACACTTCGATAGGAGGCTTGGCCATGAGGTGGGTTGGCGTCTTGCAGGACGCGCAGTAGCTTTTTTGGGGGGCACGCGGGCCCTTCGGTGCCCATGGTAGCTTGTAATGAGGAAAACAACCAGGGGGACTCTTTGACAGGTAGTATAGCGAAAAAACAGAGAAAAGGTAAAAGAAGGGAGAAGGCGCGTGTTGCAATTAGTTACATTAACATGCAGGGTGGCAGAAAAAAGGCAAAATGGTTAGAGATTGAGGGACAGTTAAACAAGGAACAGATAGGTGTTTATGCGGTTACAGAAACACACCTTAGAGACTTGGAAGAGCCACCACATATTGAAAATTATGTTTGGGAAGGATGTAACAGGATCACATCAGAAAGGAGAGGTGGGGGGGTTGGAATGCTAATTCATAGCAGAACAAAATGGGAGAGAGTGAAACAAACGTGTTCAGAGCACATGTGGGTTTCGGGCACAGTAGGTGGAAAGAAAACGTGGCTAGGTGTAGCTTACTTGTGGACAGGCAATAACTGCAGAGAAAAGAATCTGGAGATAGTGAAATGCATAAGCACCGATATTAAAGAATTTGGTCATGATGCCGAGATAATCCTTCTAGGGGACATGAACGCTCACATTCATGACCTTGACGGATATCAGACACCAATGGCAAGTTATTGATAGATCTCTGCGAGCAACATAGTCTTGAGATAGTTAACGTGGGGCCTAAGTGTGAGGGGCAGATCACGTGGGAAGTCAGAAACAGGCAATCGAGCATTGATTACTGTCTCATGACAGAAGGAATATATGACAAACTTAGAGAGATGAGAATAGACGAAGAAGGCATTAACAGCTTGGGTAGTGATCATAAACGCATAATATTACAAATGGGATATAAAACTGAAAATAAGAACATAGAATCAAAGTTTGGCAGCTCGTATCTAAATGACAAACAAATAACAAATATAGCCGCAAGAGTCGAGGAAAAAGTAGACGAACTACCAGGCAAAGACTGGAAGTATAGTGAGCTGCTACATGTAATCACGAAAGAAATGGAAATAGAGAAGAAAACTATTTGTTGGAAAGGAAAGAAAAAGCCAAAAAGTTGGTGGAACAAAGAAATCCGGGAAGCGATCGAGATGCGACGTCAGGCATCACGGGAGCACAGACAGGCAAAAAAGGAGAAGCGGCCACAGGACGAAGTCAACCAAATATGGGAAATATATTTAGAGCAAAAATCCATTGTGCAGAAATTAGTCGAGGCAAAAATTAAAGGTGAAAGTGAACGCTGGATGACAGAGATTCGCGAAAAGAAAAAGGCCGCGCCTAGGATATTTTGGAGCCACCTAAAAGCGCTGGGTAGGAAGTCTGTCACAATGCAACAACATATGGTAGATGAAGGAGGAAATAAATTGGAAGGATATGAAGCGCTAGGTTACATCCGAAAGATAACAGCCGATTCGTTCAAAAAGGTCCCCCAGGGGATTCCCCCGGTGAGTAAAAGTACGCAAAGGAGTGCAACCGACGAAGATGTAGTACTAGAGAATTTCAATTGGAAGAAGGCCGAAGGAAAAATTCCTAAGCGCACTACTCCGGGCTTAGATGGGGTTCCCGTCAGCCTCATTAACGAACTCGGGCATAACACTAAAGAAGCACTGCTGAAAGCCGTAGAAAAGTGCTTACAGGAGAGGGAAATACCAGACAGTTGGAGAAAAGTAGAATGAACTTAATCTATAAAGGCAAGGGAGAAAGGATAACATTCGCTCGTATAGACCGCTAACAATTACATCGGTGCTATACAGGTTGGCGATGCAGGCAGTAAAATTAAAAATAGAAGCGTGGGTAGAACAAAATGATATTTTGGGAGAACTTCAGAATGGATTTCGAATCGACAGGCGGTTAGACGATAATCTGTTTGTTCTTACCCAGTGTATAGAAATATCTAAAATAGAAAACAGGCCCTTATACGTAGCTTATCTAGATATCACCGGGGCGTATGACAACGTTAATCAGGAAATTTTGTGGGATATATTGAAGGAAGTGGGCATAGGTGACGACTGTGTACAGCTTTTGAGGGAAATATACCGAGGAAATACAGTTTGTATAGAATGGGAAGGAATAAGTAGCAAGGACAGCGTTGAAATTAGCAAGGGGCTGAGACAGGGATGCCCTTTGTCCCCGCTGTTATTCATGCTGTACATGGCGAGGATGGAAAAAGCGCTAGAAGGTAGCAACATTGGATTTAATTTGTCACACAAACAGGTCGGAGCGATGGTTGAGCAGAAGCTTCCAGGTCTATTTTATGCTGATGATATGTCTTATTTGCGGACAGTCAAGATGATATACAGCGACTGGCAGATATATGCGGAAGGGAGTGTGAGGCTCTAGGACTAGGATTTAGTGCAACAAAATGTGGATTGATGGTATTCAATGATCACGGAGACCATACGGTATTAATACAGGGCCAAAAAAAATACCGAGGGTAAGCGAGTACAAGTACCTCGGAGTATGGGTAAATGAGGGGGATAGATATATGGAGGTACAAGAGAAAGCATCGGTAGCAAAGGGAAAGAGGAATGCTGCAATTATGAAGCACAGAGCTTTATGGGGATACAATAGGTATGAGGTGCTTCGAGGGCTGTGGAAGGGTGTGATGGTTCCGGGGCTTACATTTGGGAACTCAGTGGTGTGCATGAAGTCAGAGGTGCAATCAGGAATGGATGTAAATCAAAGGACGGTGGGCCGCCTCGCGTTGGGCGCTCACGGGAAGACGACAAATGAGGCGGTAAAGGGTGATATGGGATGGACAGGCTTTGAAGTGAGGGAAGCGCAGAGCAAAATGAGATTCGAAGAGAGGCTGAGGAAAATGAAGGAGAGTAGATGGGCAGAGAAGGTTTTCAGGTATTTGTATAGAAAAAGCGTTGACACGCAGTGGAGAAAAAGAACTAGGAGGCTCACCAGTAAATATACGGCTGGCAGTGCGGGCGATATGGCAACAAGGAGCATTAGCGGAAGGTCAGAGAGGCGGAGAGGACTTATTGGATGACAGCGATGGAAAAGAAGCCGGCTCTGAGTAACTACCGAAAAGGAAAAACGAAATAAGGAGGGAAAGGTTTTATGATAATTCAAGGGGAAGCGCTTTACTGTTTGAAGCAAGGTCGGGCTGCCTTAGAACGCGTAGTTATAAAGCGAGATTTAGTAACGAAGAAGAACAATGTACATGCTGCGGGGGAACTAAGGAAACGATGGAACATGTACTGATTGAATGTGGCGATATTCACCCAGGTATACGTGTGGGCACGAGTCTACATGAAGCCTGGGTTTTAGGGACAACAATGGAAAGCTGAACACGTCCGCGATAGAAATAAGTAAGAGACGGTTAGAGTATTGGTGGCAGAAAAGTAGAGATAAAGAACAAAAATAAATAATGGGGGAAAAATAAGGTCATTCTGCCTTAAGAGGCAGAGAGATGGACCGTGAATTTATATTTTTTGGTATAATAACATAGATTTAATCAATGTAGATAAGGTATTAGGCCAACATGAAACAAGGAAGCTTTTTTTCTTTTTTTTTTTCTTCGAGCCTGGTGGCAGACATGTCACCGCCCCGTTTTAAAGGGGACGCTCATAGCATCCATCCATCCATCCATCCGGAAATGAGTTTTATGCAATATGGCTGCCGTCGCTCGTGTTTGGTTGCTGCGCAGTGCGCTCCGGTCGCCCGTGCTCGTACAAAAGAAATAAATGTATATGCCACGTTTTGTTCACTTACCGAGCCCTGCGAGTGTCGTAATGAATCTTCTGAACTGTCTTTCGTGTGTATTCCGTGCCCCAACTGTGTGAAATGCTACGAAGGTGCCAGGAGACGCCAATGCCTCAACTGGCATTAACGCACACAACACCGGCGATGTGTAAGCCTGATAATGTTTTATTACATATTCATAAATCATTACAAGACAAAGTACACCACTGAGCGTTCACACAAGCAAACAACGCGGTTACATCGTGAAGTAGTGGCTCATAAAGCGCGAACGCACGAGCAAGAAGAGCTACGAAACGTATGTATACGCTCGTGTACACTATAATTATTTCCCTATTTCCTCGTGCCAATTTTATGCAGCCTCTTTGGGACATCACCTGGCCGGTAGCCTTGCGGAGAGAATACGATAGCTTGCAGCGCAAAACTCAGTGGCTGGCAAAACTCGCTTCTCTCGACCTTTTGACTTCAAACCACCCGAATCCGTATTTTCCTTACTACTGGCTTGTTTCTTGACAAGTTTAGCATAGCAGGTAAGGTGCCGCGCTGGTAAATGCGAGGACGTGGGTGTGAATTCCCTCCACGACGGCCGCATTTGTTTTGTTTTATCGCCTAGGAAAACTAGGCGACAAAATGGATGCGGCCGCCGTGACAGGCATTTCGAAAGAGCCCCAGGTGGTCAAAACTGATGCGGAGTGCCCACTATGATGCGCGTCATAATCGCATCGTGGTTTCAGCGCGTAATTCTCCAAAAACAATTCATATATTAAATTTCTATGGATTCAAAACTATTTTAACTGGTGGAGCGAACCTATAATAAATTCGCCCTGGAAGAAAAATTATCCAAACGTCTAGTTTCTCTCCGCAGAGGCAATCGGCTAAGTTTTGTCCAAAGAGGCAAGTAATGGCTCGGAGTAGCACAAAATTTGTTTCAGCTTGCAGCTGACCGCAGACAAGCGGGCTGGGAAAATTCCAACTTTTCTTGGTAAAGAGCCCACTTGACAGCACGGCAAGTGTCCAGAAAGTAATAGGTATGGTGTAATCATTCTGTGCGTTCCCACATTGTAAGTAACCAGCTTAATTCACAACACAGATACATAACAAACACTTCATGGTCACAACAATACTGTAGGAAATATCAGTACATTGCTTGTAAACACATGGACAACAAGTAAAATTGTACAACCAAGTCATGAGCTCCTTGGATTGCTTATCCTTTTTGCTTAGAACAATTATAACACAGCAGTGTATGAGCACAAAAACAATAGTCTTGAACTGCTAAGTCAATTTTTGCAGCAGACTTCCAAGTCTTTGCCTGGCTTAATTCTCTGTTTTTGAATTCCAAAGAATTCTAATATGTACAAAATAGGGGTGTGCGAATATTCGAGTGTTGAATTCGAATCAAATAGTACCTAATCGAATAATTCGATTCGACTTTCGAATAGCTAGTATTCGAAGTTTCGAATAATTCGATTTGACTTTTGAATAGGTAGTATTCGAAGTTTCGAATAATTCGACAGGACAAATATCTAAAGCGCAACAAAGGCCGATGGTGCAACTTGGTTAGGGTGGGGTGGCAAAAACTAACGCTAACGTCGTTACACTAGGCCTTCCGTTAAAACTTTCACTGACATTCTGGTTCAAAAGCGAGCGCACGCTCATCTTAAAAGAGATTGTCATTTCCGCACGTAGGAAAACACATGAGAATACTGTCAAGCCCTTCACAACTTTGTTCCCAAAACGCAGGCACGGACTTCTTGCGCAGTTCGGTCGCATATGCTGCAAGCGCCGTGAAACGTCCCGACTTTGACCTGCGAAACCCTCTGTCATTGGCTTTGCTTGTAAAAGTTTGTTCACGCTGGGCAGTCGCCACTGCCACACCGAACCACTCGTTCAGAAACTTCCATCGTTGCGGCACGCAGTTGAAACGCTGCTGTGAATGGGCGCCCGAAGATTTTTGGGCACGGAGCACCCATGGCGATGAAGCACGTTACCGTTGTCAGATGAGCCGTATTGCACGACCATGGGGAAAAAAACTAGCCACCGTACCCCCTCTGTTAGTCTTTAGGAGGTTTGGAGTGGCGCTGCTGACTGGAATGGCGGCTCTTCTATCAACATGCTTGCGCGCCCATAGAAACTGAAACAAAAGCCACTCTCGAACAAGTGCGTAATGAAACTGTCGGCACGCCGTAGCGCCCCTGATTTGTCCTTTGTCTTGCCGTAACTGGCGGTACACATTTTGTGTAAGTATACTATTCGATATTCGATATTTTTGGCCACTATTCGATTCGATTTGAGGTGAAATTTCACAATTTGCACACCTCTAGTACAAACATTTGCAGAAACAATTTGCGACAGTGAGCACTGCAAAATGGGCCATTAGTCACTTCCATCATAATACGAAGCAGTTTCTCTGACACCCCTCTCAAGTGTGCTACAGCACCTATTTGAACAGAGAATGCTTCTTCCAATTTTCTGACAAAATTGAAAGCTGCTTCTGTGGGCACTGTTAAATTACCTAGAGTCTTGTCCTGCATCTCCACTGCTTTGAACATCATGGAGATTTGGTTTGGTGAAGACAAATCTTGGCTTTTGTCTTTCAAGAGATCCTTGCACTGTAAGCATGGTGCTTTTTTTAGAAATGCTTGTACTAGGTATCCTGACACGTAACAAACTATGTTTGATTCAAGTACATCTGCTGGTTCTTTGGTGTCTGAAAGGTTTGAGCTGAAGGTGTCGGCCACAGTAGGACTTTCTTGATCGAGTCTTAATTTCTTTAGCTCAGTTAGAAGAACAGCCTTATCTGCTTGGCAGTTGCTGCCATCTGAAAGCTTGAAGAGCTTCCCGACAATGATATGCCTGAGACCGGCAGTGAACTGAAATGTGTTTGCAGTCTCGTTACAGCTGTGCTGCTGCCGAATGATCCCAAACAAGTTCTCCAAGGGATCCTGATTCAGACGACGAGCGAGCAAAAACTTGAAGTTATAGGATTCCTGCAGATCTGCCCACAGCATACAAACCGCTTTAATTGTGACCTGCCAGCCCTAAATGGTTCTTGGTTGCCTAGGCTCTTTGAATTTCCAAGATTTAATCCATGCAATCCAAGAATGCAAGAATTCAATGTGCCCTGTAGAAGTATTAATTGTATACCTCATTTTTCTCTCAGCGATCTTTACACAAGAATTGTTAAATGAATCAAACAAGTGATCTATTTTCACAACAAACTCAGCTGTGCTTGTGGCTTCTGGTGGAGAACATTAAATGCTATGAATGCTTCTATTGCCAGATAGACACTGTTGCTGAGCACCCACTTTACTTTCATGTTACCAAATGCACTTTCATAGATGTGTCCTCAGTGAATTTAGGTAGGCATTTTAGTTTCAGGTGATGTGTTGATTCATACAAATCTTAATATGCCCCCAGGAAGCAACAATATCACCAACAGGAATATCATGCTTACTCAGATTATTCCTCATACATTTCAACAGGTGGGGGACGTCAAAAATGAAGGAAATCTTCTATTTATCATCAATAAAGGAAGGCCTGTCAGGGCTCACACCCAGTGTCCTTGCAATAACGCAATTGCTGCTACCCTGGTCACAAACCAATGCTTTGACGAAGAGGCCACATGCCTTTAGCTCAATGATTAGCTTTTTCAATGACATTAAAAGGGGCCCTGCGTGAACTGTCCCCTCTCCTCTCAAAAAGGCTACTGGCTGTATGCATTTCTTCGCTATCCCAGAGACCACAACTGCTGCAGTGTGCGCTGTGCCATTTGTTCTTTCTCTGGCATTATCAACATATCCATGTATGATGTCTTTCTTAGGGTCATACTGCAGATTTCTTTTTAATGAAATTTTGTCAAAAATTAGGCAGCAAGCTCTGTCTTGAATTTCCCAATTTCTTTTTGCCTTTCCTTTGAATAACTCGAGAATCTGAGGCAGAACTCCTGTCTTTATATTTACGGCCGACAGCCACGTCCTTCAAAACATTACTGTGGGAAGGCTCAGTATTAGGGGTGTGCGAATATTCGAGTTTCGAATTCGAGTCGAATACTAACTAATCGAATAATTCGATTCGACTTTCGAATAGCTGGTATTCAAACTTTCGAATAATTCGACAGTACGAATATCTAAAACGCGACAAAGGCCACTGGTGCAACTTGGTGAAGGTGGGGTGGCTAAAACTAACGCTAACATCGTTACAATAGGCCTTTGTTAAAACTTTCACCGATTTCCTGGTTCGAAAATGAGCGCGTGTTTACTTTAGAGGAGGTTATGTTATTTCAGCACGTAAAAAAAAAGAAAGGCAAGAAAAGTGGCAAGCCCTTCTCAACTTCACTTCCGAAACGAAGGTACGGACTTTTGAATAGTTCGGTCGCGTATGCCGCAAGTGCCGTAGAACGTCTTGAATTTGGCATGCGAAACCCTTGAGGATTGGCTTCACATGTAAAAATTTGACCACGCTGCACATTCACCACTGCCGTACTGCACCACTCGTTCAGAAACTCCCATCATTCCGGTGCTCAAACAAAACGCTGCTGTGAACGGGCGCCTGAAGATTTTTGGGCCCAGAGCATGGCCATGGAGCACAATAACGTGACCGTTGCCAGATGAGCCGTATTGTACAATTATACGAAAAAAAAAAACTAGCTACCGTACCACCACCCTCTGTTGCCCAAGAGGTTAAGAGTGGCACGGCTAACTGGAATGGCAGCTCTTCTATCAACATGGTTGCGCGCCCATAAAACCTGAAGAAAAAAAAAAAAAACTCCCGAACAAGCACGTAAGAAACCTGTCACCACGCCGTAGCTTTCTTGATTTTTCCTTTCTCTTGCCGTTACTGACAGTGCACGCTTCGATACTATTCGATATTTTCGGCCACTATGCGGCACTATTCGATTCGAGATGAAATTTCACTATTCGCACACCCCTACTTAGTACCTTTGATAGATATTTATATGCCTCAGGGCTTGTAAAGTAAAGACTGAGGGCAAACTGTCTAAGTTGCATCAGCCATCGTCTCCCATGTTTTTTCAGTGGTTGCAGATGCATTTGCACTCTTAGAATTTCCAAAAAGTCCTTCTTTAGGTACCTGCCTGCTTCAAGAAGAAGCTGCGCATGAGATGCAATTGGTTTCTTGGACTTTTTAAGTCTTGCAACAATTTGATGGAGGTGGGAGTTCTCATCGCAGTAGTGCTGAAGCCTCTTCATATCATGTGGAGTGAGCACTTTCCGAGTCCTGGTCCTGGCTCTTGGGGTTCCTGGAAAATCAAAAAGCCACATCACTAATGTTAAGTCTAAGCAAGAGGCTTTAAAACTTACACCTTGGTTAAATGGTTTGCTAAGTTTGGTACACTAGAAACACGTACATTTGTATTTTAATGCAACGTATTATTACCTGGAATTTTGTGTGCATCTTTTACAAAATTTGCAAGCTATGCCCAAATTGAAATACCAGGTCAGGCTAGTGTAAAAGGCTAATTTGGTATTTTTGCATGTTATGAGAACAAAATAAACACAGGCAAAATGTATTTTTTGTCACACAGCCACGTATATGACTGGCCAAATGTAGGCACACACCCAGTGGCAGATAGTAAAACATTAAAACAAAAGTGCATTTATTTAATGAAAGCATCTACTTAATGTAATGAGCTGTATCATTAACCAGTTGTAGTGCCAATATTTATATATTGGGGCGCATGTGGGAATAATTCCTTTTTGTTTTGTAGAATGAAGACACACTTACTGGAATTACTATGTAATCTTGTATTAATCTTGCTTTAATAAGAGGAACAATACCTACTCTGTGTAGTTGGCGCTGTTGGCAATGGCTCCTGTGCCCCCTAGGATGCTGGCTCTTGTATTGGTGGAGAGATATTGAGGGGCACTGGAAAAGAATGCTGTATATCACTATATAAATTTAAGCAGGAGCAGTGGCATTGTGCTTTATTTTTGGAAAGCTCCCACTTACTGGTCTCACACCTTGATGCTGAGAGTTCTGGAGAGAAGTCGGGGAAATCTTGGTATTCTGAAAGTACACATCATTACATTAATTCTATATCCGCTTTAGAAAAAAGCACATCAGATGAAATACACACTTTCAATCAAGTAAACAATGAAAATTACCATCTATGGAAGCAGCGAAACGAAGCTTCGACACTTGTGACCTAAGAAATATTATTCGCGAAACCACTGCCGTTACAGGGTGGAAGGTACAAAATACTCATCAGGCAAAATTCGTTAAAAATTTAGATTTTATAGTAATCGTGAAACCAAGGAAAATGATAAGAGTTTCTGAACAATCTCGACAGTCCCAACACACACACACACCCCTACATTCTGGCGAGATGGGTCTTAGGTCTCAATATCGGTGGAGGGCTATGAGACCCCTAGAGACCGCATTAACTTTAAGCTCCCTTGACTTTAAGGACTGCTGATAATAATCTAAATGTTTCACACAATCTAATCATTCATGAAGAACCCCAAAGCACTTAAACGTTCTCTTTCACCTAATGCGATTACCATTACGTTCAATAATCACCGCTGTTCGCGCCCCTCGCGGATATAAAATCTCTTTTAAAAAACTTGTGCTCGATTATTAGAAACGCTGCACGCATAACCACTTCAAATTGCCTAGGCGTCCTATTGAAAAATCACGCGCAATCCCTTTAGGTGCAGTACACCGAAATCACAAACCAGACGTGTCGCGTGTGCAAGTTACACGGCAATGCAAAGCTGACACTGAACAATATGTGGTTTATGTATTCGTCATTATAGTAATACATTAATGATGTAACAAATGTCAAAGAAACGACGACGGACCATTGAACAAGAGCATAACTGACGCTCCGGCTTACCTGTTTGCGGTGCGGAATCAACAGATCGACTCCATGAAAGCGTCAAACGTACCCCTCGATCTCGATCGCTGCGGCATTCCTAAATTCGCCGGTAAACTGAGTCAGCTACTATTGCTGTAAAGATAAAAGGGCGTCTGCGAACTGAAGCGAAAGGTGCTTCCGCATTTACGTTGCCGCCGAACAATTTGAACGCCAACGGCCACGGAAAAGATGGATACAAATTGGATTTTGGTCCAGTTAGTCATCACTGAAGTCTTAAAACGTTGACACTTCAATTAAAAAGCAGCTATACATATTAAGTATAAACATAAGTAACTCTCTAGCTATCCAAAGCAAAATAACATGTTTGAATGATTCATTCGCTTGCGCAAAACAATTTCTTAAAGTTGAAAATTTGGGTGGTTTAGCGCCCCTAGCAGGGAAAATGCAAACTAAGATAGCCGACCGCTAAAAGAGGAGTTAGTAGCTCCACTCTGCGCGCATATCGATGGAACTCGCCGCGGTCGATTTTTTCGCCCTCTGCGGCGATCGCTAGAACTTGAGACTTTCCGGGGCCTGCGCCTCCGATGCAGAAAGTAGTCCGTGCAGTGTCGCGTGCATGCATTCTCACGGCGGGAGAACGCTCGAACAGTTCCGACAACCGGTGAACAGATTAACGGTTGGTACGGTCTCGGCGGTTTCCAGAGAATAGAACGAAATAATCGGAAGAAGGGACTTCGCACTCGCAGCCTGTCTTGTGTATGACTGCGCTCGCCTGCTCGGTGAGGGCCGCGGGGCGCGGCGGCGCGGCCGTCCAAAGTTCGCCCCGTGCGCGCGCGCCGGCGAGCTGGCTTGAGCGGGGCGGGGAGCGCAAAATATGCGAGTAAATATTTTTTTTTAGCAAAGCTGGCTAAATATTAGGGGTGCGCAAATTATGCGAGGGCGCAAATTATGCGGGTAAATACGGTAGTTATAAACGGTATTGTTATAAGTGGACTCGACCGTAGTCTGAGTGTGGCTTGAGGCTTTAGTGAGTAGCCATAAGCCTGCCTTGAGTAAGACTTGGGTCGGATAAGAAAAAATAATGCTAATACACAAGTTAGTATGTTACTTTACAGCAACGAAGCACAGAAGGCAACCATTTTTGTGGCAGTGGTCTTTACCCTATATTCCTGATCCATTACTGGATATAAACTATCAATGCATTAATTTAAATATAATAATTTGGGAAGTGGTACAAGCTGCAGCTGCTGCATCACTAACTGAACAAACTACCTGTTAGAAAAGTGCAACTGCTTGCAAACTTGAGAATATTTCAACTCAATTCCTTCTATAGTCCATGACCAATGAGAAGTTAAGCAACAACACAGGTGCCTGTCCTAACAGCCAAAAACAATCACCCACAGAATTATTACGAAGTGGAAACAACCCCAACAAGGGTATGCATCGAGTGCATGACATCAATGGTGAGCCAAGCCACTATTCACAGGTACTGGAAACACATTGATATTACAATGACTTTCTCAACAAGGAGTTGCTGTGCAGACTTCTCACCCTTGTGCTGTGCAAGCATTTTTCTGTCATCATCAGTTCGTTCAAAGTTCCTTGAAAGAGCCCGCTTGTGGACGGCCCTGTAAGACATCAAAAGATGTTCAACATTCTTTATAGAACGGCAGACAAAAACAGAAAAGGAAATTGGCGCTTCACTGCCTTTTTGGATTTGGAAATATATTATTTTGATTTTATGACTTGTTACTATGACCTGCTTCTATGATTACACCTTGTTGCCATGTCAACCTTTTAAACTGTATCTCAAAGCAAGGCCAAAAAATAGTACCCTCTGTTAATAGCACTCCCAAGCAACTATTAAAATGTACCATACAAATCCAAAGGGATAAGAGGTGGTCCGGCAGTAACATTGGAAATAATGAGGGTCACTCTGGCCCACTGGCGAGCTTGAATAAAGGACATAAAGTCCAATGGAATCAATATCACTTCAGCCACGCAGATTACAACAAGGATCGAGAGAAGGTGCCCGGTGCATTGTGTCACTCTGGCCGAGTGCTCCTTCCAAGTCCTCCATCTTACGCACCTTCAACCAAAAGATATCAAGTTGCACCTGGTCTCCTCGTGCCTAATTCACCCTAAATTCCTACTTCCAGGTATTAATGAGAACTGACAGACAATAATGCCAAGGAAGGCACTATTGTCTGTTAGTTCTCATTAATATTGTGTCTAACAAAGAAAAACGAGCCCTTAAAAGCAATCTTCTTTCCTTGCTTTCAGGTAGCCATGCACATTCCCCCGGCACTCAACAAACCCAGTTAAACCTCATTCACCAAATGCCCTGTGTTCCATCACCCTCTAAACAAGAGATGACACCTTTGCCCAGAGTGCCTTGGCACCATTTCTTGTTGCGGACAGGAGGATGGTCTTAACACAGTTCTAAAATGTTGTCCAGTGAGAGCCCATGTCTGATGAAGCTCAGACCTAATGCCTGATGGCTTCAATCCTAATCCTGGAGTGATGGTAAATGCTTCATTCAAACTGCGCATGCCTTCTGCATAAATTCATTCAAAATTGATGGGAGATGCAAGTGGCCAGCATGATTCTGGTGGTTCAACTTCCACTCCTGGATGTAGGGCCCGAACCATAGGCAAAATTTTCGCCCTTCCCTTTTCCTTAAATAAGGGCTCCCTCTCTCTCAAACACATGCACACACATTAAACACAAACACACATGTATGCACACACACACACACACACCGAACTGCTTTATCCCTTGTTTTGTTCTTTCACTGTTACAGCTCTACTGCAGAGCATTCTGTCTAAGCATCCGTTCCCCAGCATCGAGCCAAGGCCTCCCCTTGTGCCCTGAATTTTGATGTATTTTGTCAACGCACTCACGCCATAACTGTACCTTGTTGCCATCTCCTGCTTTGTATGGCTGACACCTGTTTTAATGCGCTTTTTCTGTCTCAAATATACACACCGTAAAGTTTTAGCAAAATAGTGGCAGGCCAGTCACAACATCCACTCATTGCAAGTGCAACTGGAAACTATGGTCACCTCAGCTTTTCTGCCGCCTCGTGGATGGTTCCCAGCATGTCCTCTTGCTGGGACGTGGAGCACTGTTCTAGCAGCAAGGCCATCTCGGGCACTGGCCATCAGGCAGGAACAAACAGTGCGAATGAAAAAAAAAAGGGTCGTCGTTTTGTCAAACGTAACAAAAGCTACCATAAATTTAAAGAGTTAAGCGAGGCAAACTCGGTGGTTGGTTAAGAGAGATGCTGTGGTACCAAAGGGCTCCAGAATAATCTTGTCCACCAGAGGTTCTTTAATGTGGGCTGACTAAAAATGCACGGTACATGATACCTGCGTCTATCAACCAATAACAAAGCACAATTTAAGCCTGTTAAAGGGACACTAAAGAGAAAAACGAATTTTCTCGTATTAGTAAATTAATCTTTCGCGATACCAAAAAAAACCACGCTTGCTGCAAGAAGATGCTTAGTCAGCAATAAAACGTGCAAAAAGAAAAATGCAAGTGGTGATGCCACCGTGAAGTTGTCGCACCAGTGGCCGTATCGTCATAGATTTAGACAGTGTCTACTAAGGCAGACGTAGTTCCTAATCCGTAAAAATGAAGTACATTGTCTTCTGAGGGAGTCAGATATATAATGTGCCAAGTTTTATGAAACTTAGTTAAGCCTACGTGGCCAAAACACACACAAAAAAAAAGATTTGAAATCCGTGACGTCACCATCGAAGTTTTTGGCAGGAAATTGAAAAGTGAAACTTTTGACATTGATTTTCTAATCTACTAATAAGCCTTTGGTTGTGAAATTAACAACACTAGAGTTTTCAGAGTATAATTTATGAGTTTAACCTAATTTATTGTTTCACTTAAGTGTCCCTTTAAGTAAAATGCAAATAAAATAGCACTGGTGAACAGATGAACAATGAAATTACAGGGACGCCTGACTACCAGACGCAAGATGAGTTGCCAGAAGTTCCTTAGCTCAAGCATAAAAGAAGAGGACAATAATTGGTGAGGGCCAGAAAATTGTTTACTTGCACTGTATGAGGGACAAACCATACTGCACTGAAGAACTCGCTTTCACTCCACCGTACCTCTGTGGCTAACACAGTGTCAAGAAACTTCATAGACCTTGACAAAGCTCTGTTCACTGTCCTTGGCTAGTTTGCACTAAACTAAAAGAGCTCAATACATTTACAGCGTAAAATAAGCAACCACAGAATTTGACTTTGATGAAAAAGGAAGGTCAGGATTTTTCACCTGTCTTGATGAGGCAAGGCATGTTTCGGGAAAAGTGAAGTCATCTCTTTCTGTCGCACGGTGCATGCGTATCAATCTATGCAATAAACACTTCAGCTACTAGCCAAAGCATGTTCATGACCTTTCCCTGTATTGTTCTGCAAGTCAGATTTAAGGCCTTTAAACTTGACAATGCCACACCAACAACGATTCAACTGCAGTCTGCACTAGATCATTAGTGCACACACTCAGGGGGCACTAGATCAGAAAGCTTTAAGAAGTTATAGCAAGTGAGAACGCCTTTACCCCATGCCGTACTTTGGTGCTCCATTACTGAATGCAAAATGCAAATTCGGGGTCCTGATTTAATATTTCCTTTCCTATAGTGTGCTCACCGACGTGCACAGTCCTTTGTTTCTGCTCATAAAATGCCATTGTGTCAGACACAGTGGCATCTTACGAGATAGCTTTCATCTGCCACTGAACTGAGTAAGATGGTAGTCATGCAGAATAATGTGAAAGCGAAGGTATTTTCTAAGGCAATTTTGAAGTGTACAGCCCAAATCTGTTACTGCATCACTGTGTGCATAGAGGCTTGCTGGCAACCTGGAGATTGAGTTCATATATGGACCATTTTCACACTATTGCTAGGCAGATGAAACTGTAGTCAATGTATGCACAAATTCTTCAAAGCCTGGCAACATAAGAGATGTTGACTATGCTGGTATAACTAGTAAATGATCTTGAGTTTCTTCCTCGTGCAAGTCATTGTCTGGTGGTTCCCTCACTTAATTGCTGGCTCGAGAGTGAAATTATTGCCTCTTGAAGGAGCTTCAGAAAGTCACAAAGACTTTGCCGCTATATATAATGTAAATACTGAAAATTCAGAACTAGTACTACAAGTAATTGCAGTAAAACTGACAGTTTCACGAGTTTGTAGGTATTCAAGGTTAAATTTGTAGCGTGCACAGTTGCTAGAAGCAGCAAATGAAGCTTGGTGGTTTGGCTTGCACTGCACTTTGTGCACAGCCAGTGGTTAAAAAGTTTTAAGAAGATGCTGACATGACTGATGATATTGCCAGCAACTGTATCAAAGACAAAATAAGTGTATCGCTTTTCCTGCTCAACTCAGTGGTCAAGTTAACGTGTGGTCATAGAAGTGGGGTCAGAATTACTAGACAGCATGCCCTAAAACATGCGAAGTTCAATCATTCTTTCTTATACAGCCTATGAGTGCAGCGCCGGTTCTGCAAAAAGCTGTCCGAATAATAAACTTAACTATTGATAGGTGACCCTAATGATGCTGCATAACAGGCCTGAGATTATAAGGTTAACCTGGCAATCAGGTTAACCGATAGTGTGTACATTTGTTAACTAAAAAAATTTAAATGTGCCTGTGATACTTTTATGATCTTTACTGCTTGGCTATCATTTATCACTGAGCTATACGGAATGAAATTTTGGTGCTTTTTGTTTCTCGAGTGTATGCGAAATTCTTTGTCATTAACAAGACTGCTAACATTACTTGCATTTTATGCGCAAACACGTGGTATTAATGTAAATCCTTTGTTGTTTGCAGGAAGTCAGCCTTGTCGTCGCAGTTATTTCACTGTTAAAACATTAGCCATCTTCTATGTCTTTTGTTAGTAACAACTGAGCCGTGTGTCTTGAGTTTTTAGTAGGCTTGTGCGAATATTCAAGCACTTCGAATATTTGAATGATTATTACAGTATTCGAATTCGCTTCGAAACGGATTTAAATTCTAGGAAATTTCGAAGTATTCGAAATGAACGAATAGACATCTATACCGCATGTAACCCTCTGTAAAGGTGGTTTCACTGCAGCGGAGATGTGCTCTACCGTGAATACACCTTCCCAGGAGAAATCCGCACTGCCGCGAAGCCCCATTTCAAGGTTAGATGAACATACAGTAAAACCTCGTTCATTAAAAGTCACTGGGACTGTGAAAAATCTAATTAAGTGGGTTTTCACATTAACCACTTACAAATATACAAAAAGCGGGATGCAAGGAACTTTGAATTACTGGAAGCAATCAGAGGTGGTCGTTCGCTGTGCCTGCTAGTTTTCGGCTACAAGGGATCTTTCCAGCAATATCTGGTCCCAATTTTGTCGCTAAACCGGGGAAACGGCGGGCCTCGCTGCTGCCAGCACAAGAAAAAAAAGAAATAGGAAAAAAAACGGTCTCGTAGTCAACTGAAATGCGCGCCTGCGGAAAAGAAGACGTGCTTCGCTGCAACACAGTGGTGACACGCGGGCAGTTTGTCACCTGCTCCTCGCAGCGTCAGCGCGTCACGATGCGACCATTCGCCCATTCTTTCTGGTAAAATAAAGAATTTAATAATGACCAGTGTGACGGAACTTGCGATGTGTTCTGAGTGGAAAAGATGATCATTGAAGTTTTCGAACTGAGTTTTCGAAGTAGGCATTGCAGGTAAGTACTCCGCCAGCAGTGCAAGTGCGCAAATTGCCAGAACAACTGCCAATTGGAGGTTCGCATACATTGCGAAGTCCGTCAGACTGCCCTTTATTAATTTTTATATTTTCACAGAAAGAATGCGTAAATCATGAAGCGCTGACGTTGAGAGAAGCACGCGTCATGCTGCCCCCCCTGTCACTACTGTGTTGCAGTGAAGCACGTCTTCTTTTCCGCAGGCGCTCATTTCAGCTGACCACGAGACCGCCTTTTGCTTTGTTTTAATTTAAAGACGATAGTCTTTCTTGGGGAACTTAAATGCAGAAATTTTGGTCTGTCTGTCTGTCTTTTTTTTCTTCCACTGGCAGCAGCGAGGCTGGGATGCTTCACTTGTCACTTATGGCTCCTAAGGGCCACGAGTGCGGATTTGCGGCTAAATCGGGATCGGGAATTGTCACATGGCACCCAAAGTTTTCGAATTAACCGGGCTGGTACTGACCACTACTTCAAATTATCCACTCAAATTTACATTGCAAAATACGGGGCCGCAGAAATCCTTCCAATTACGCGGGATTTTGAAAAAACCGAGTTCGAATTAATGAGGTTTTACTGTATTACCCTCACATCGATTCATCGTTTTTAAAGACGATAGTCTTTCTTGGGCAACATAAACGCAGAAATTTTGGTCTGTCTGTCTGTCTGTCTTTCTGTTTGTCTGTCTGTCACCCGATTCAGCCACCCGGCCAAAGTTGAACCACTTGCCCAAGGGCCAGCCATCTTGAACTGGTGTGTAGGTTCATAATTGTGTACATTTTCGATCAAAAAGCAAACACTACGCATATCTGAGGCGCAACATCACTACGTAAGTATTAGGTGGTGTGTTCCTTTATGAGAAAATACATAGATACGTAATTCTAAAGACCCTAGTTTCTTAATTAGGCTGTGCTGAAAATACGTCTGCGTTGGAAATGCAACGCTATGACGGCGACGAATGCCCTCTGCCACGGAAGAAGGAAACCCTCTGCACAAGCTCATGTTTCCCGACGTATGCTAGATGGCGCTCATATCTCACACAGCGCTTGTCTATCGTCTTTCGGCGGGATTTGCAGCGTAGCACGCAGATATGCGGCCAATTTTTAAGTTTAAAAGCTTGTTATGTCGGTTTATATGCTCTAAGTACTATAGTAAATTTTAAGACGTAACATATTTTACAGGTTGTCACTTGCATTCTACTGAAAGTCAAATCCTGCTACTACTCAAAGTTGCTTTCACTTCCCTTTGCACAAAAAAGAATGACATATGCATATGCCTTGTTTCAACTTTAAAAATATTGCGCTGGTTTGTTTGGTCATGACAAATATGCTCATTTTTCTTTATAATATGTGATGTAAACTATTTGAATTTGCTTCGAAATTCGCTTCGGACCTAAAATTTACCATTCGCACAAGCCTAGTTTTTAGAACTATCTTGTCACCTGACACAGTGGTCTAGTGGTTATGGTGCTCAACTGCTGACCCGAAGGTCGTGAGATCGAATCCCGGTTGCGGTGGCCGCATTCCCGATGGAGGCGAAAATGCTTGAGGCCCGTGCACTTAGATTTAGGTGCATGTTAAAAAACCTCAGGTGGTTGACATTTTCAAAGCCCTCCACTACGGCGTCCCTCATAATCAAAGTGGTTTTGGGACGTTAAAACCCCAACAATTAAAAAAACTACCGTATTTACCCGCATAATTTGCGCCCTCGCAAAATTTGCGCACTCCTAATATTTAACCAGCTTTGCTAAAAAAAAATATTTACTCGCATATTTTGCGCTCCCGGTCCCGCTCGAGCCAGCTCGCCGGCGCGCGCGCACGGGGAAACTTTGGACGGCCGCGCCCCGCGGCCCTCACCGAGCAGGCGAGCGCAGTCATACACAAGACAGGCTGCGAGTGCAAAGTCCCTTCTTCCGATTACTTCGTTCTATTCTCCGGAAACCGCCGAGACCGTACCAACCGTACCCGAACACCTAAATCTGTTCACCGGTTGTCGGAACTATTCGAGCGTTCTCCCGCCGTGAGAATGCATGCACGCGACACGGCACGGACTACTTTCTGCATCGGAGGCGTGCGAGGGCCAGTCGCGCCAACATTTTCCCGCGCTGACCCTCCTCCTCTGCGTCCGCGCTGCGACGCAGCCATCGTTGATTTCGGAAGTTTAGGCAGTTTAGGTTTCGCGATCAGCCAGTTGCGTTTTCACTGTTCTCTTGCGCTGGGCTACAATAACTACTCGGCAAAATTCAAGCTAACTGTTATAGAATTTGCCTACGGAAATGGGAACCGTGCCGCAGAAGAGTTCGCTTTTTAATACAAGACCGAGAAGGAGACCGTTCCGAGGACCGAAGCATGGAAAGCTTCCTGCCGTTGAAGAGTACCTTTTCAAATATGTGCGAGAGCTTAGGCCCACCGGTATCGCCGTGCCGTGGCACCTCGTTACTCCCAGCATTGTCGCGAAGAGCTTCAAGAAGACGCCTCAACGCATTCGACGGAACCAAGGACGACGCGCTTTGGAAAAGCGGTGACAGCGGCCGCGGCGATGATTCTCAGTCGGACTTCTCAACCAGTGATTCTGACTAGACCGTGCATGACCGAATCTGGCTGGTTAAAGTACGTGCTAATTCTGTTAAAAACCGTTCGTTTGCGCTATAATTTATTTTCTTCTTCAATGTATTATATTGCGCGTGTTAGGACTATATATTGTGCGTTATTTCAGATGTGCTCGCGAAATCTCCGCGTAATTTGCGCACCCCCTTTTCGGAGCTCCAAATTCGCGAAAAAAAGTGCGCAAATTATGCGAGTAAATACGGTATGTTGTCACACTATATCCTTCTGTATTCATACGATGATGGAGGGTATTGTAACTAAGTAAATTAAGAAGCCAGCTGAAATTTAAGGTTCATTTCAGTTCAGTTTATTCATTCAAAATACAAAATTCGTAGATAGTAGTATGCAGACAAGGGTCCCAAAGTCAAGCGACTGCAGTGGGATTCTCAGTTAACAACAACATTAAAAGGATTAATTGAAGCTAGAAGTTGAAGCTAGAAATCAGTTAGCACCTTCCAGACTATCATAAGCTGCAGTAAGTTTAAACTGGGCAAACCATTTCCACACTTCTTGTAAGAAGGAAAGTAAACCAGATTTGTTGCTCAATCATCACAATTAAGTGACAGTCTGCAGTTGAAGCAGCACTTACCCAGCAGCGCGTGTTCCGAGCAGTCAAGCTGCGAGCTGGTGTCCATAACCTCTCGGATTCCTTCCATGTAGACTGGTAGCAGCAGGGACCGCAACGACTGAATGGCGGCATTCCCACTCTGCGGCCCCAAGCCCCTGTTGTTGATGAGACGAGATATGTTAGCCATCAAACGAGTTCTCGAAACACCAGGACAATTTAGCTGGCCGCATTTATTTCGGTGCAACGTTTAGTGAAATAACAAGAGCTACATGCAGAATACTGTACGTAGGAGTTGCCGCACTCTATTATTAGGTTTGTTCCACACAAGATGGCTTACCTCCTACTAGCGGATGCCTTATGAGACAAAAGTAATCCTAAAAGCTAAAACCAATCGAGATGCCATAAGGAAGAGATGGTGGCTAGGATAGCATAGCCAGATGTACCTCTGATGCATTTCCATTTCTAGGGTGATGTCTGCCATCGCATGTCAGGTAAAACAAGATGTTTGGGGAAGTATAGATGCAGAATTTCGCATATCCCCTTAGCTGAAGTCCGACAAAAAAAACCAATATCGATGCTTGGCAGTCTATACCCAGGTCACATTTTCTCTACGGTGATAATGCAAGCCCAGCAAAGGTCCCCAGGTGGTCAAAGTCCATCTAGGACTCTCCAAACAGATTATGTAAACCATGAGATGTTAATTTAAATTAATCTGAAATTTTTTGCCACATGTCAGCTGTAGTCCATACACGCATGTGGCATAGCTGGATGTTGCAGATTAATAGTGTGGTTTAAATATGAAGCACACTATAAAAGCAGCAGCCACAATGACATATGTACACAAAAGTAAAATGTGCTTAGCTTAAAAGTCATGATGCTATAAATCCATGATTCCAAACTCAAAAAAGAGGCTATTCTGGACTCTACGAAGAATATAGTGACGCAAGTAGCACTTGAGCAGGAGGCCTATGGACGCTGAAAGTGGGCGGCGTCAACTGACACAAGAATCACAGCGCTGGTGTCAACAGCTCTCGCTCGGATCTTCCAGCTAAAGTAGCGTCCCGCTGCAACATAATTGTTCTTCTTCCTCCATACAAGAGGATATAAATTCCAAGCAAAAGCAATTGGAATGGGTACCTTTGTCACAAATGAAAGCCCCTTCAATAAGGGCACTGCTGCAGGAAGTTTTAAGCAACCGGCAGTTTTTTTTTAGCTGCTTGCACCTACCAACCACACCACTAAAAGCTTTATAAATTTATGTGGATGTTCAGTGACAAAGTGTACTTAAAAGACTGTAGTTGAATGCATAGTGGCGACTTAAATTTGCAGCGCCATACCGGATCTTTCTCAATCTTCTGGACATGTGCGCATACAATGTGCACGCAATGTCACAAAACAGAAAACGTTGCCACGGTAAACTGAGGTGCCGTAATTTAGGTTGTCGCCTTGCTTTTTATGTGATTTTAGATAGTGGCATTTTGGTTTTGTGGCAAACGACGGCTTTTGACGCTGTGCCTGCATCAAAGTGGTTCAACTCTGTGAACGTGACAGCATCATCGCTGTACCACTCTAGGCAACACCCAAGGTTTCGATGACAAGGTGTGGCAGCAAAACAGGCGCGATGCAATTAACCGAGAAAGTCAAAGTGGTTTAATGAGTGTCTCTCGAGAGCACAGGTGCCCTGCTTAGCATTGTCCAAAGGGACTATCACTTTATTATTGCGATATATGCTCACGAATAACCAAATAATGAACGAAAAGCAAAGCAGCTCACACGCAGCGCTCGAAGAACCATCCGGCTGTCCTCTGTGCCACCTTGGACAGGTCGGCCGAGCTTGCCTGCAGCAGAAGGAGCACCGCAAACAGGCTCCTCAGGGCCACTCGTAGCTTTTCGACCGGGCTCTCTGAAGGCACCAGTGCAAGCACTGACAGCAGGCGATCCACCTGCATGGTCACCAAAGACCAGTGGCATTAGGTGCCTGGTACCAGCACGCGTTGGCGCAGGGTGCCGCATTTACGGGGCACGCCGTGGACCGACCCCTTTCCCCATCATTACCTATGGTGCCCATCAAAAAGTAAAAATGAAAGGTAAAAAATAACAATAACAAACAGACTGCGTGATTTCAACTTTGAACAACAGAGAGCTGAGCTAGTTGGTAAATATTCATTCTAAAAAAGACAGGGCGTGCGTGTCCTGACTTCTTTCTTGTGTCCATGTTTGCATGCCCAGTCTTTTTAGAACGATTTCAACACTGCTTCGAAATTTCGAATAATCTAAATTCTAGGGGTGTGCGAATATTCCAAATTTCGAATATTTTTCGAATAGTGTTTGCTATTCGATTCGATTCGCACTGAAATTTTACTATTCGAACTATTCGAACTTCCCAAAGACAAATGCAGTCAACGTCCGGTTGAAAGTGACCCCTTCAGATTTTCAATATGCTTCACCTCATTACACTCTCGTATTGCGGCAAAGCTACCTTTCAAGCTCCGTTACGGTCGAACTTAGCCAAGAGACAAAGTCCGGTTGGAAGTGGTCCCTAGATTTTCAATATGCTTCACCTCATCACACCCCCGTATTGCGGCAAAGCTGCCTTTCAAGCTCCGCTACGGTCGCAAATGTATTAACTCTAGAAAACGCTGGTTCCAATATGGAGATGAAAGATGTGGCAGAGTTGGGGGCTCAATTAATGCTGTTTTGGACCTGAAATTTGGGCAGGAAGTCTGAAAAAATCGGACGTCGAAGCTTTTTAGCATCCAAAATTTCAGATGTTCTTATATATCGACGTCTACGAGGCAGATCTGGAACTCCGGACTTGAAGGGAGCACACCCTTGTCCGCCACATCAGTTGGCCTTCCACAGCAGTTGAAAGAGAAGGAGAGGCTGAGGAAATGGCATCTTTGCCTATCACGTGTAAAGTGTTGTCGGCAACACTTTGGTTGCACCAAATCATGTACATAAATACAATTCGGCCTCTACATTGCCTCACTCTTGATAAGACAACTATGAAATATGACCCCACCAGCACTTCATCAACCTAGCGAAAAGAAACACTTTCATGTTGCGATCTCACAAGAACA